>NC_061505.1:2608773-2799615 GCF_022539355.2 Hippoglossus stenolepis | reverse complement strand
ACACACACACATTTCGAAGGGAGTTCCTCAGGCAGCCAGACAAGGCTCCCTTTCACACTCCCGAGATACAGCATCAGATTGGGTCGATTGTGTACTTTCTTTGGTTTGTGTGTGTGTGTGGTCAGGTACGTACACCATTCTGTCCATCTTCTTTTCACACACACACGCATACAAAAAGTTTTCATCGGTCATGTTCCCCTGCATGAACACAGCATTGTGTGTGTGTCTGTCTGTGTGTGTGCGTGCCCAGGGGTGTGGTCTGGATGACATTTAGCTTAAAAGGTGAGAAGTGTACACACCCCCCCTCCCCCAAAACCTGGCACACACACACACACACACACACACAGAGCGATCATGGAAAAGTTGTGATGTAATGACGCCACACTTCTCTTGCAGAAGAACACGTACATAACCACATACGGGATCACGGCACACACACACACAAACACACACACACACACACACAGAGACACACAAGCACTCGTAGACGTCGCCGGCGAGACGCAGGCGTCACAGCTTCACACTGATTGCGGACGCTGAAACACACTTTCCCTCCAAACTCCAGCGGAGCGACGGAGCCTTCACTGTAAACACTCGCTCAATTTTCTCAAAAAAAAAAAACCTAACCAAAATTGCTACCACAACATTACGGCTGATTTTACCGCTGAGGTCACAGGCAACAGACTCTGATGTGAGCTGAAAACCATAAAGAGGTTTCTCTTAATGATGGCGGGCATAAAGTTTTAAAGCTTTTTTTTCTTCTTGTGGACATGTTACCTAGCAACTAAGAGACGCACAAGGCGGCTGCGGACGCACAAAACATGTGTGTGTGTGAAGGGAAAGACCAGGCAGGAGTCGGTAGCTGTAGATGTGGATATTATTCAAATATTATTTGAACATTGTAATAACAGACGTGTGAAGCAGGACTCGCTGGTTTGTCGTCGAGCTCGTGTGTGAATTTTGTGCGTCTTGTAAATCGCTGAATTTCTCCGATGCAATTTGCTTTCACGAAACAATAAATCAAAAACACTTACGACGTAACTGTTACTCTCATTTAAATTAATATTATTATATAAATTGCTCATTTTTTAAAGTATTTTATATAATTTCTTATGAAATAATTTATAAATTACAGGAATTTGTTTAGTTTTTTCTTTGCCGTTTCAACAGTATGATATAAACCTCTGCAAATCTGCAAATTGATAATGAAAACATTACAATTTTTACATCTTGACCTTTAAAACGTTATAATTAAAGTTTTAAATACATCCTCCTCATTCGCGTTCTTTCTCCGAGCACCAAGTCAGACTCGAAGCAGAATATTCAACGTCACACGTCCTCGCTTCTTATCCGGCTTTGTCATCGTAAACACACAAATACACTGTCGACTAACTTTATAAAACACGTTCCCGCTGCCGATCGTCCAAAATTCTCTTCAGGTAAACGTGAAAATGAGGTCGGCAGTGACGCAGCTACACAGAGTTGTTATCATCTCAGGTGTAAATCAGTGCTCAGCTGCAAGATCAGACTCTTGGTTAACTCAGGATACGTCAGGGTCAAAGGTCATGTGGATAGAAGAGATCGTTCCTTAAGTACAGAGCTCTCACTTCAGTGTGTGTGTGTGTGTGTGCGTGTGTGCGTGTGTGTGTCTTCCGTCTGCACAGGGTCGCACTTGTAACGGACGTTGTCAGTTCCTACAGAGTCTCTTTTATATTTTTCTGAACAGAGATTTATCAGATATTTTACAAGAACCTCAATAAAGGGGTGAGAGAGAGGGCGGGGAGGTGGGGAGGGCTTGGTGAGGATTTTCCACACATGCAATCCAAACACACACACACACACACACACACACACACACCCTTTCACTGCACATTCACACACTCAGAGTTTCTGACCAACGTCACCACAATCACAGAAAATCTTTAAAAAATCTCCCTGTCTCGCTTGTTCTTTCGGTTTCTCTATGAACACACACCTCTCTCTCTGTCTCTCTCTTTCACACACACACACACACACACACACACGTGTCCGAGCAGAGCTAGCTAGCGTGTCGACCATGCTAAAAATACCCCCGTCTGTTCTGTTGGGGTTGGCCTGGGGGCGAACCTGGGCCCGGGCTTATAAATGTCCTCTTTGTAGCGCAGTGGAAATGTCCAACAAATGACTCTTTTATTAGGGCAAGACAAAAAAACACGGCTAATTATGTTTACTCAGATCAACGCCGCGGCTCCACCAGCGCACACACACACCGGCAAGCTCTGGGGGGACTGTGTGTGTGTGTGTGTGTGTGTGTGTGTGTGTGTGTGTGTGTGTGTGTGTGTGTGTGTGTGTGTAGAGAGAGTTTACATTCAGAGCAGCTTTAAAACTGAAAATATTGGGGTGATGCTACGTGGAGGCCTGACAGAAACTAGAATATCCCTCAGTGGAGCTCACTCCCACACTAAGGCCCCACCGTTCAATCCTCTAAATCGGCCTGACTGTTTTCATCAAGATCCTCGAAATTATTCTCTGCGAAACGTTTGCTTCGAAATTTCTTCCTCGTCCGATACCACGTCGTTTCACATTTCACAATAACCCCGACAACGGCGAGAAAAACCCTGATGGGGAAAACGGCAGAGGAAGAAAATGAATGATCGTTCCTATGAGCGAATCAAAGAACGGTTTAATGTGCTGGGTCGGAAAAAATCGATGTCCCACCTGCTAACACGGAGGAGATTCAGCTTCATGTGTTTGTTGCATAGTTTCATTTGATCTGGTTAGTTTTGGTCTCACTTTGTAATTTACCTATACTTGACACCGATTGGTTTGTAGAAGGCGTCTGACGTGGGCGTGTTGTCAGTTGGGGGGTAGTCTTTCTGTTTGAATGGAGAAATTTAATGAACCGGTTACCATGGTAACATCATTATGGTATTGCTACCAGCATCAGCTCGTTCATTGGTTGGTCGGTTGAATGTCAACGTAGGAAACTCAAACCTTGTTTGGAAATAAACTAACAGAGGAAGAAGAGAAGGGAAACGACAATCTGGTTTAACAGAATATAATAAAATAATAAAACTGATGATGGTGCAGGTGAAGTTCTCCAGGAACTGAAATAAAGGTTTTAAAATGAAAAGTGAAAAACGAAACGGCGTCAGTGGAGAAGAGGAACGAAAGAGAGGAAACAAGGTCAAAGGCTGTGAGGGAATTCCTTCTTTCTTTTCAGCTGTCAGTCATTCAGCCGGTGCCAGAGATACCAAGGAACCAGTGTGTGTGTCTGTGTGTGTGAGTGTGTGTGTGTGTGTCTGATTGTGTGCTTGAATGGTGCGACAGGTCCTCGACTTGACAATGGACCCCGTCCCTTTGCGGTCACGCCACCACATCAGAGAGACGGAGAGAGCAGGAGAAAGAGAAGGAATGAGAGGAGGGCAAGAAGAGGGAAGGACGGGAAGGAGGGGAAGGAAAAGAGGGAAGGAAAGAGAAGGAGGGGAGGAAGAGAGATGGAGAATGAAATCGAGGGACTGAGAAAGTGTGAAGGATCGAAGGCGCCAGAAACCGAGCGAGGGAAAGCGAGCGCAGAGCGTGGCGGAGGAGGCGGAGAGAGATGGCTTTGAAAAAAAAAAGGACGGATTAACGAGAAAGGGCTTCGGGTGGTTCAGCCAAGAAACGGAGAGAATAGAGAGAGAGGGAGAGAGAGCGGGAGAGATGGAGAGAGAGAGGGTTGGCCCCTGACCCGAGGACATTATAGAAAGGGAGATTATGGTTGTTCAAAACTCTCTAAGCACTCACCCCGGGACCCCAGCTAATACCCTGACACACACACACACACACACACACACACACACACACACACACACACACACACACACCTCTAGCAGATTCACACTCAACACAAACACTTGTGTGGTGATATTCATTCATTTTCTTATTGTCAACAAATATTTTGTTATTTTTGTTGTTCCTCTGCTCCACCACAGAGATTCACTGTTACTGTAGTTTCTTTACAATCCTGAAGGCAAAGTCCTGTTGCTTTAGATTCTCACTAAAAGAAGCAAATGTTTATTCATCCTCAGGTGAAAATAGTCCTTAAATAGATGGATAGGATTGATAAGATAAAATAAGTTGTGATAGGACAGATCGATATGATACGATATTGAAGATAAATAAATAGATGGATAGATACTTTATAGATCTCGGGCAATTTAGTCCTCCAGCAGCTTATATGACAGTTAGAAAGAAACGCAGCAGGCGTATAAACCTAAGAAATGTGTGCAATTTTGAGAATATAAACAAAAAATACATATAAACATGGAAATATATCAAAACAAACGTACAAATCAATACAAAATTATAACGGCTAGATGTTTTCAGAGATTATTGGGCCTCTTTTTTTTTTTAAAGTACGATTTGAACGCTGCCATTGGAGCCAGAGTCTGTTCAGTCGTGATCGTAGACGTGGTGTCGAGGCTGATAAATGCAGTCGACCAATCCCGGGTTCCCATTAAGTGTTTAAAAGCCGGATTATTGCTGGTTTTAGATTTCGTGCAAGGTGTTGACAGTAAGAAAAATGAAAGGGTAACTTTAACCTTGAGCTTTGAGCAGTTACACAACTCCACACACACAGTCTTTAGCAGAGGGCTCTGTTCTCGGCCCAGGACAGGAGTCCTGGACGAGGGAGCAGTGTGTTCTCGGGGTGAAGGAAGGGGCAAGAGAGACGGCTGCCAGTACCGCCTGCTAATCTGAACAAGAGGAGGAAGAGGAGGAGGAGGAGGAGGACTAGAAGGAAGGAGGGAAATAAGAAGAAGGAGAAAGTAAAGAAAGATGGGCATGGAGGGATGCTTCTCTGAAAAAAAACGTTATTCTTGCGATTAACACACTCGCCAGGGGTCGCACCGAAAGCACTGTGGTTATAAATGTATATATGTAGTGGATGGGGGGGGGGGGGTGCGGACCACCCTGTCTCCCCAGTAAAATCTGCCCCTGCTCGTTCCTGGATGCTTTTGCGAACACAGCTTCAATCCTCCCAGTAAAACGTAATATTCATCATTTCTGATCGTGTGAAAATGAGAAGATAAGAAGATGGAGGGAGGAGAAAAGACGAGATAGAGGAAAGGAGCCATAAAAAAAACAAGGCGACAGACGAAGTAGCGGTAAAATAAAACAATGACACGGAGCAGGACGTAAAAAAGGTAAAAAATCTTCTTCTCCTTTCGAAACCAGAAGAACGAAAACACCGGCGAGCACTTTATTTTCCATCAATAAATTAAATCTGACCGAGAGCGATGAGCAAGAAAAGATGGAACAAAGGTTGGCGGCGGCGCGTGAGAAGAAGAGTCCTCAGAGGTTCAAGGGTCCTGCCTTGAATGTTAACACTGTTACACACACACACAGACACACACAGACACACACATAGAGGGGCTGCCCCTTGTTGCCCGCTCAATGAACTATGTATCTCTCACCCAACAAAAACACACTTGCCAGTTCCCGGCCACAAGAAAGCGAGAAAGAAAGAAAGAGTTAATCAGTATTGTAACTTGATCCGTGTGAGCTCACAAACTTCTGTGCACTTCTACAAACTCTATATATGTGCGTCTGCTGCATGTTATATGTCTCCGTGTGCGTCTACTCAAAGTCTTTCCATTTACCGTGTGTGTGTGTGAGAGAGTGTGTGTGTGTGTGTGTCTGTGTGTGTCGGGACTGTGTAACCGCAGCTATGCAGCACACAGCGGGCTGGACCACAGTAATGGAACCTAGTATAGATGAAGCCACCAGGCCTTACAATCCCTGCTCTGTCTGAGCTTGTTAAAGGAACAATCCGCCTAAAACACAGAGAGATCCCACATGTGCTTTAAAAACTCCAGGGTTCCACGCCCTCCGACGCTCGGCCGTCTTTAATCTGACAAACCGCTGCACCGTATAACGATGGTGTACGTTTTTCTCAGCCGCGGGGGTGGTCGCTCGCCATGAGCTTTTGCCAACGTCGAGTTTAGGATACAAGCGGTTGTAACACGTCGTCTGAGCAGCGCTACGACTTCAGGGCAAGGAGACGCTAACGCTAACCAGTGCTAGCTGTAGAAGCAAAGACGTGGTAGAAATAGATAATGTTGCTAACGTTATCTCATAGAGCGTAATTAAAGATGGACGACATGACAGCTCCCACAAAGTGAAGCCAAATCATCTTAATCGCCCCCTGGTGGCTGGCTGCAGTGTAGATCATAAACTCCTCCATGTTAGTCGGTGGGACATGGACCAAGTGTTTTTGCCCCTGGTGCAATTTGAGTTTTTAAAATCAGAGCAGAAACAAGTTATTTTTCAAGCATTAGAAATGTGTTGTTCTGAGTATGTTCACAGTTTAGTGACAGATGTTAAAGTTGTTTGTTTTCCCCCCCGAGCTTTAGAAAACTGTAAACTACAATTTGACAAGTTAACACTGTAAACAATGTGCATTGTGTTTTCAGACACGCTCAGATGGCAGCTGAAAAAAATCATATTCTCCAAAAGTTTGGTATTTAAAAACACGTTTGATGCCTGACTGGCGACAAAAATAGAGATTCCATATGTTCCACTTTAATGAATAATGTGTTTTTAAAATGCAAAAAGAACTTTCTACCGCTAATGTATCTACCACAAAACTTTCATTTTGCAAGGTTATGAAAATTGCAGTAAAAGCTCGTTCAAATGAAAGGTTCTCGTAAATACACGACTGTACTTAAAGGCACCGTAGGACGTGCACAGAAGAGCGATTAAAGGATCCTAAGTATAGAAATAATTACCTGAGGTCAACTCTTCACTGCCTGAGTATGTCGGTTGTAAAATGTGCGACCAGAAGAAGAAGTAGAGAGCGGGACAGGTGTAGAAGAAGAAGGAGCGAGGGAGAGAGGGAGGGAGGGAGGGAGAGAGAGAGCTGTCATCACTGTGTGTGATGAGAGAGTGTTTGGTTTGCAGGACTGTTATTACTCTGCCCACCATCATTTTCACTTCATCACTGCAGAACAGACAGAGACGAGGGGACAGGCTGGCAGACAGGAGGACAACGCATTAGTGTGTGTGTGTCTATAGTGTGAGTTGATGCCAAAGTTTGTCGACCTGCTAAAAGCTAAATTTGACGAATTATAAAAGCAAGAGACATTCACACCTTCTGCATAGACATCCTGTGTGTGTGTCTGTCTGTGTGTGTGTGTGTGTGTGCGCGCTCCATTCTCTCCAGGTTCAGTCTTTTACAAACTCGAGTCGCACAAACACACTGT
This sequence comes from Hippoglossus stenolepis, assembly GCF_022539355.2. Taxonomy (NCBI): domain Eukaryota; kingdom Metazoa; phylum Chordata; class Actinopteri; order Pleuronectiformes; family Pleuronectidae; genus Hippoglossus; species Hippoglossus stenolepis. The sequence goes on along the minus strand of NC_061505.1, from coordinate 2,792,392 downwards.
ACAGTCCTGCGTCTCAGTGCGTCTCAGTGCCATGTCTTCATTTCCTCTGGTCTGACCCAGATTCAGTCCGGCCTGTCTGCACTGTGTGCGTGTGCGTGTTTGTGTGTATAGTGTAGCATAGTTGTGTATCTGTCATTGTGTGCGTGTGAGTGTGAGCTATCAGCACCCGACCAGGAGAAACCGTAGAGGAGCAGATGGATTTCCCTCGTAGACTGGGAACAGCATCAGCGGACGTCTTGAGACCGCGTGTCCATATTGATTCCGTCAAACGAAGGAAACTCGGCTCCGTGGCGCCCGCGACTGACCGATAACGGAATTTATTGGAAGTCTGCAGAACTTTATTTCCCAGAATCCTCAGCGCTCAATATTTTAAACACACGCACTGTTTTCACATTGTTTCAATTTTCATCTTGACTAGATAATGAGTTTAACAATCACGCGTGAGGATAGTGCGCTTTGGCGACCCCAAGTGGCAGCAAGAGGAAAATGCTGAAAAGGTGACAGAGTTCATTACCCAGAAGTCCTGTCACGTTACTTCAGTGACCAGCGTTAGTGACATAAAATCCACACATCACTTATTTCGTTTCGCTTTGTTTGTTCTATCTACTTTTTTGAACAATCGTGTTTCTATATCGGGCGTTTTGAAAATCCGACAAATCTGCACCCATGTATTTTATATAATGCGATTTTTATTTTGATTGTAGTATATCAGGAAATATATGAGAAATAGAAACAAAAGACATTGTTTATAACTCAACGTTTACGTGAATTAACCCCCAAGAAACCGTGAAACATACACAAACTGATGCATTATAATTTAGCGATTATATAGCTAAGAAATTGATAATATTTTTCTAAAGTTAGTTTTCGTCCGATATAGTTTGTTCAAAAAAAATTCATAGGACATGTTCAGAGCCGTGAGAACATTACCGTGAGTAATAATTCTGATAGAAGCTTCCTACGTTAATATTTTTCTGCGTAAATCGTGTATATTTTTAATGAAGGTAGGCATCAAAACGTTGTATATAACCTCATAGTTCATATGCACGACCATATTGTGCGAACACCTGTACGGGAAACATATTATCTGCATGTGTACTGTCGCTGCATGGAGTCTGCGTGGGTAATGCTTGTGTGACTGAATTCGGTATACACAAAAATCTGCACCATGTAGTTACTGACTCCATGGACGTGTGTGTTTGTGTGTGTGTTTCTGTGTGTGTGTGTGTGTAGCGCTCCTGCTTGGCACCGTCACCTCCGAAAGCTTCAGCTTCTAATGGGAGCAGACAGGTCTTTGGCAGAGCGACCGTAGAACTATTTCTAACTGCAGATCGCTTTAAAATGGACCCGTCGCAAAAAACCTGCTGCTGCCGTCTGTGGGGAGGTAAAAATATACTGTATGTGTGTATACACACACACACACATGTAGGGTGAAAGTGTGTGTTTATGTAGGGAACCTGGAGGAGATGTTATGTTAAGGGGGACGAGGAGAGTGGGTGAAAGCAAAAAGAGGTAAACACGAATAATGAAACGTGAACAAGGCGCTCGAGAAAAAAAAGGGATTTTTTTTTTGGCAGTTTCTTGCAAATTCTGTGTCCAAAGAGATTCGATGCAGCTACAGTTGCCTCATGCGTCTCGACACGAAGAAACACACACTCCCACAAGTCCCCTGTGTTTAGATATTATGGATTTGTAATCACATCGGTTGTTGCTTGTTGCGATTAACCTTCAGAAAATTATCATATCGTCAAAATCGGATCTGTTGAGCTCTGTGGACAGTTTAGTCCCACGCCTCTCGTAGCGTCGTTCTCCAGCTGTTTGCAATGAATGAAGCTGCTCGGCAACCAAACAGACGCAGTTACAAAGCAGCTAGACAACCCGATGTGTCCGTCAGGTTGTGGTGGAGACCAAACACGGAGCTAAAAGACAGAAAATACTGGGCTTATTTTCATCAGGGGATCAGAAACAAGACTTTAAATTAATGATTATGATGCTGGATGTGTAAACAAGCAGCTGTTGGCCAATAAAAATGATAGATGATATGTCACTGATGTTTTCCGTCGCCCCCAAGTGGCCAAAAAGAATCATACAGACAAAAGAATGTGGATTTTTGACTATTATCACTAAACTGATTTGTCTCTATCCATTGTCTTGGTTTTTCCGAAACCCACCAATGTGAGCGTTTTGCAGAGCTGCTGCCCCCTATTGGCGAGATGATGATTTTCTTTCAAAGTTTATGCAACTAAAAGTACTAAGAATATGACAAAAAATTGAAGTAATAAGGGATGTGAGGTTTCATACTAGTTCCACACTTTGCTGGTGGATGTAATCGCTCGTCTGATGAGATATATACAGAGAATCTCAATAAGCATGACTGATGTGTCTTGAAGTTCTGCTGTGAAGTACCCAGATCAGTTTCTTTGTTCTTCATCAAAACCCAACACAACTCTCGCTTCATTTCTGGAACTTAATCAGAGGCTGTTGGACACATTCATTAACTTTTCCTCAAAGAAGACGACTCGTCTCCGAGCACATCTGACGCGTCGTCTCCGCAGCAAACGAGCGGCCGAGACTACGAGCTGGGACATAAAACAGCATCTGGTCGCGTCAGATCTGCATCTCTGTCTGTGTCACTTTCCCACAGATGTTCAGGCTGCAGCTCTGCATCTCTGCCTCTCTTCTGTTTTTCATTTCTTTCTCCTGCGACAATTGAAATTAACTTTGGGGTCGAGGTCTTGATTTAATCTGAGGAGGCTTTCACACCTTGTTTGGTCCAGAACTTCCGATTTTCCAGTTCAGTCTGAACCAAAACAACAGGGGGTGTGAAAGGTTCCTCAGACCAGAAGAGGTGTTCTGGGTCTGGATCAAACTCATCAATGGTTCTGTTGGTTTGCAGTGAAAACACTTTGTTGGAGAGTTTGGACTTTTGGACCAAATCACAGGAAGTAGAGACAGAATTAAACAATAGAAGAGGAAGCAGCTGCAATAATGTTTGAATCACGAGGACGTTCATTTGAACTAGTGTGGAGTACTGTAGTACTGTGTAGTACTGTGGAGTACTGCAGTACTGTGGAGTACTGCGCCTGAAGGTGCTGATGCTGCTAGTAATACCACCATGATGTTACCATGGCAACCAAATGAAGCGTTTCATTCATTTTCAACACTGCGACGACGACAGGACGTTTGGATGTTTGTCAGACAGAATTCTTTAGTCCCTAATTTACAACGTGAAACCAAACCTCTGATCCTTTTAATCGAGCGATGGACCAATGAGAGCTCCTCCTGCTGCTGCAGTGTCTCCACTCAGCTCGTGGGGACATTTGTTCCTCATAAGTACAGACTTTTATTTCTCTGTCTGACTGACACCACCTCCGCCCCCACGCACCATAAACTTGGCCCCGGTCCTCGGTTGCATTCCTGGAACGCGTCTCGCGCGGTGTCAGATGTAACGGAGAGGAGCACCGCGAGTTCAAGCCCCGCACGCGGCCAACGTGCCTCTGCTCGTCAGGCTCCAGCTTCACCACCTCCCACCTTTCCCCTCCCCCTCGACCCCACCCCCGTCCCTCCTCTCTCTTTCTCTCTCTCCCCCTCTCTCTCTTCTTCGTTTGTCCTCCAGCCCCCTGGTCCTCTCTGCTCCTGGGAGCCACCAGTCCGCGCTGCTCAGTAGCTGCAGCCACTTTCCTCCCTCAGCTGATAAAACTCTCCAAACACACGGACTCCGACACTTTCACACCTCCCCGTGCACGTGAGCGACCACTGAACTTCATCCTCCTCGTGGATCAGGAGCGAGCGATGGATCAGTTCCACAGGTTTTGGCTCAAAAGTGAAGCATCTCACGAATAAATTATTAATATCCCTTCATAAAAAAAAGTTACTCATCGTCTCATGCGTGTCACAGGATACTCCCGCTTTATTCTGCAAGCGCCTGTCAGTCAACAGCCGGGGGGGGGGGGAATCGTGTTATTGAATTATTTGTGAGACGCGCAGCGCTGGGTGCGTGTTTTCTGGACGCAGCCAAGAAGAAGCCGCAGGGAGAGAAGCGGAGGAGAAGCAGCAGGAGGAGGAGGAGGGTGAGGAGGAGAATCCGAGTTGTGCACTTTACCCTCAACTTAACCCTTCACCGCTTTACGCACGAACCCTCGCGTCTCTGCGTAAACTTCATCCAAACCCAGGAGCGAGAGGCGCGCACTTGTGGTTCCTGTAATGTCGAAGCTCTGTTCTGGTTTTATATTCGCCTCAGAGGCACCCGCCGCCATCCAGTGCCACCGTATCAGATATGACAGATACCCTATCAGCCTGACTGCAGCTCGACCCCGCCGCGCCGCCATCTGCTGACCCGACGCGCTCCCGAGAGAAAGGGAAAGAAAAGTGATCTGATCGCCTGATGCAGCCACAGTGAGAGAATCTGGAGAGATTGGGACGCGTTAAACTAATCAAAAGTGAAGGGAAAGTCTTTGATAAACGCGTGCGTGTGTGTGTGTGTGTGTGTGCGTGGCGAGGGCTGGAGCCACCACAGACGCGCAAAGTGAGGATGAGCCAGTTATAAGTTCACTAAAGACTCATGTTCTAAAGGAGAGCGAACATCTGACTTGTGATATGAGCAGATTGAACTTTGCGCATCATGACTTTTTATTTGTCCAAATGCACGAAAGGCATAAAAGATAAATGTTTAGTTTGTGGAGCGGAGGGATAAAGATCAGTATATGTGGGAAAATGTGTAAAAAGTTTCACATTAATAGTTCAAATACTCTCTCGGAGTCGATATCAATATTATCTCACTGTGCCATTGCGCAGCACCTCCTCAGTAACTTGATATTACAGACGGAGTTCCGTTAAAGCAGCGCACACAGTGAAGCCATGGAGAAGTAATGAATGAACCCGGAGTGTAAAAGGCACAAAAAAGGAAGAATAAATCATAAAAAAACAAGTTTGTAAAGTTAATAAATTAAAGAAGTCTAAAAAGACTGAGTCCATCACCCGCAGATAGAGTTCCACTCTGACCCGGAGTCCCCCTCCCCGCCCCGGGCAGCGCTTACCTGCAGGAGCCAGTGGCAGGTCTCTCCGATGAAGGGGAAGCCCATGGATCCTTTCGGCATGGGCAGCTTGCAGTTTTTATCCCGCGTCGCCGTCCATCTGAGCTGCCACAGCTGCTGCGACACGGCGAGGAGCAGGGCCATGGACACCAGGCAGGCGGCCAGAGTGGCCAGAGCCGACACGAGGTCGAAGCTGTCGAACAGCATCGTGATGGAGAAGCCCGGCGGGTCTCTCTGGAGCTCGGCACGTCTGTTCACAAAGCTGCAGAAAAGCTGCGCGTAAACTTTTTTATTTCTGAAAAAGATCAGGATCCTTGGGACGATTTAAAAAAAGTTGGACGTAAAAGTTTCTGTGCGTAACAGCGCAGCGCTCCTTCACGCGCTCCAACGCGCTCTGGAAGTCACAAGAAGCGGCTGTGTGTTTTTCAGAATGAATGAACTGGGGGGTTTTCTCCTTCAGACACACTGGAGCTCCAGTTTTTTAACAAACAGTCACAAAGTGGCGTTTCTGTGCGTAAAGAGTTGCAGCTGAACGTGTCGCCTGAGCCGTGGATGTGCCACAGGTGAGCAGCGCAGCCCCGGAGCTTCAGGATCACACCTCAGCTCGTGCGGAGTGGAGAAACACAACCACTTGTTTTAATGCTTTAAGGATTTGGAGTCTCTCGAGGCTCGGGACTGTCCTGGTGTTTGGAATCTCATGGTTGGTCCCGTTTGTGGGTCAGTGACCTAAAGATGAAGAAGAAGAAGTCTGGAACTTGGAGACTCTTGTCAAACCTCGAGGTGATGAAACGCACGTTTATGTCAAAACGCCGGGACACGTGGAAAAAAGTGAAGTCGAGTCCTGGAGCTAAACTTTGTGAAAACTTCTCGAGGGATGAAGTGGAAAGACTTTCTTAGAGGGGGGGGGGAGACAGAGAGAGAGATTGAAAAGTGAACGAAAACTCTTCCAGGATTCGCGTCTCTCTCAAACTCTCCAAAAAAAAAAGAAGCAAAATCAAAGTTGAATTGCAGAAGTTTTAATCTCTGTGCAGGAAAGTCGAGGAAGGTGAAGAGAAGTTTTTAAGATCCGTGCAGGAGTGAAAAGGTGCGCGTGCAGAGAGATGCTCAGGAGCCTCCGTCCTTCTTCTCCTTCTCTTACTTTCTGTCGTCCACTCTTTTCTCTGTGTACCTTTCTGTTTCTGAGCTGCTCTCTCTCTCTCTCTCTCTCTCTCTCTCTCTCTCTCTCTCTCTCTCTCTGCTGGCTGCCCATACACTCCAGTATGTGTGTGTGTGTGTGTGTGTGCGCGCGCGTGTGTGAGTGCGTGCGTAAAGAGTGTGTGTGTGCGTCCAGCCAGAGGCACCAATGAGTGTTTATATAGTGCGGAGGCAACTGGAAGGCGAATAGGCGGCCAAGGGCTCCCGTCGCCCTCCAGCCCTCCCACCCCACCCCACCTCACCCCAGCGTCGGCCGAGAGACTCCCTCCCTCCTCCTCCTCCCTCCTCCTCCCCCTTCCCTCCATCCCTCCTCCTCCCCCCTTCCTCCCTCCATCCCTCCTCCTCCTCTCCTTCCTCCCTCCATCCCTCCCCTCTGCTCCACCTCTTTCTTGCTCCTGGAGGAACCCCTCTCCTTCCTCCCTCCCTCTCGCTCTCTCTCTCTCCCTCCCTCCTCTCTCTCTCCTCTCTCTCCTCTCCCTCTCTCCTCTCAGGAGAAGGGGTGGTGGTGTAAAGTGAGCGGCAAGCGGCGCAAGAGGAGAGGAGGCTTGGAGCGTGCTGGAGCTGGCAGCGCGCCAGTGTGAGAGAGAGAGAGGGGGTGTATGTGAGTGTGTGCGTGTGGAGGAACACGGCTCGCAGTTACTTTTATGACTTCTGTCTACGTGCGCGCTCTTTAAACTAATCACCTGCAGACGAAAAACTACGGTGCGCGCACACGTGGGGATGTAACTTCACTTACTTCGTAGAGACATTAGGACCCAAATCAATCAATCAATCAATCAACCAATCAATCAATTAATGTTCCAACAAGTGAGCTACTAATCACTTGGGTCAACTCAACACGCGCCTTTACGCACAGTTTGGTGTATTTAAGTTTAGATTCACACATTTTTTCACTTTGATTCATCTTAATTAGTTTAGTAAGTTATTTAATTTAGGGATTAGTCCTTTTTCATCTCCACCTTTGATCCACACTCTTCTCTCTCTCTCTTTCTCTCTCTGTGTATTATATCATTTATCTATAATCTTATGTCATCCCACATTTCCCAGTGATGTTCCTTCATCATCACTATTACCCATCATGCACCTCTCATCTACCCATCATGCCCTCTGTCTCCTGTTCTCCTGAGGAGCTGCAGAAAAACGATCAGATCAAATGAACTGACTGGCTTCAATTAGGTCCTCTTATTGTGTTGCGGGTTTATTAGAGGCTGTTACGTCACACACACACACACACACACACACACACACACAGCAGATGAGTGTGAATGAAATCCTCATAGTAAAGTCAACTTCAGTTAGTGTATTTGTCTCATTCATCTCTTCTTTTCTTGCTCTTTCGTCCATTTGTCTCTTCCCCTCCTTCCTCTCCTCCTCCTCTCATCCCTTTATTCCCTCAAACAACAAAGGAGAACTCTCTCTCTCTCTCTTTTCTCCTCCTCTCCTCCTCAGTGTCTCACACTCGTTCTCTGACAGCGGCTCAATGCTGCCGCCTAGCGGAGGAGAATCACATGCCAGCCGGCCAGAAAGAGAGGGAAGGAGGGATGTTGAAAAGAAAGAGAGAAAAGAGAGGATTGTTCTTGTGAGTGCACAGTGTCTATTCAGCGGTTTGTGTTTTCTTTGTGAAATGTAGATCCGTGCACATGATGAGACGAGTCTTATAAACGCTCACGTGCAACTTTCTGTGTTTTCTTGCGTTGGGAAACAGCAGGTGTACAAATTCAGTTCAAACATATTTTCCCGTTTCTCGACTTCGTCTTCTTCAAAGAAAGATTCAGGATCTTGTTTTTTGGGGAAAATCGAAGTGACGAGGACAGAAAATGAGTGTAGTGTCGGTTCTCTTGTCTTTTATTGTGAAGGGGCAGGCCGATGACTGCTTCCTCAGTCGCCAGTTTGTAAAGTTCAGATGTGAATCACAATGTCTTCTTTTTAACTTTCATACAACAACCAGGAGCGGCATTTCATTCTGTACAATATGTGCTTTCCATTCTAATGTGAATCTGACTCCACAGTAGACAAACAGAAAAACAATCTCACCTCTAGATCCATTCAGTTGCTGCTCCCGAGCTCTCCATCATAAAACATGATCTTCCTCAGGACCTGCAGTTTGCAGTTTGTCGTCCCTGTTTATGTGAAAACTTGAAAACTGGAATGGCGAGAGATCTTTCTAGTACAAGTACAATGACATGTTGTGTAGCCTGGAGGAGCCTAACTGGTAACACACACACAGATTAACAGTACTGAAGAAAATTAGATATATCTCTGACGAGGCCCAACTGTCCCTTTTTTAAATGAATTCAAGCTGAATTCAAGCTGCACCAAATCATCCCAGATACCAGTTTTCTAAATATGTCTCTAAATATTATTTTTCATCAAGATCCAAAATCAATGTCGAAAGAGGTTTTGCGGAAATCCATGAAGTATTTTTTACCGTAATCCTGCCGACAAACAAACAAACATCTGAAAAGTCCCAAGCTGACTCAAACATGTTTATTATGAAAGTGTGTGTATATTTGAGGTATGTGTGACCTCAGCAAACAAACAAGTGACTCATGGATTACGGTCCAGAAAAGACTGTGTGTAATGCAGTGCATGTAAATCCTCCAGAAAAACAGCCTTACAGAACAATGTGTCCACAGACGAGCCGGTTTTCTTCTAAACCTGACTCATAGATTATGTAAAGAAAAGCAGGTAAACGTTCCGCTCGGCCTCAGAATCACAAACTCTGACGATAACGAATATATTTATAAACCTCATCAGGTCACAGACGCAGGTTTGTCATCGCGCTGCTTTGCTCAGACACGTCTCTAATGTTTCACCGGCCACCGAACGCCTTCTCACGTCCCGACGCCTCCGAGTGGGTTTCACTGTCGAGACGCGACAGGAACAGAAAGAGACGTCGCAGCGTTTTCAAACCTGCGACACAGAAACTCACTTAAGGTGACGGCGGAGGGCGTGTCAGCACCACGGACAGCGTCACAGTTTGTTACGTCTCAGCTCGGACCCGGTGAACTCAGAACACTTTAACTTCTAACTGAGGTTTTTTACTTTAGGTCTCAAACTATTTTCATAAGGAACATGTTTGCCGATATATACAATATACAAGGCAGAAAAATGTATACAAAAAAATGATACAAAATTTATAGTATTATTTTTATTTCTTTACGTCCTCTACAGGAGTTAATGGCAAAAATAGAAAGCATTGTTCTGTGAAAACTGATTTTATAAATATTTTTAAACATGTCAAGTGAGATAAATAAATGATCCAATATATAAACATGACCTTGTATACACAGTAAGTTTATATAATCAAATGTTTGTTTCTGTATCCATATCTGAAGTTTGTTATGTAGTTTTATCATCATTTTGATCTTTGAGTCAATAAAGTGTTACTCATTTGAAAAAGGTTTAGATTCAAAAAGTTGTTTTAATTAAGAAGTGAATCAGAGAATATTTAGTGAAGGAAAAGAGAACGTCAGCAAGTAGATTTGATGATGAAGCTGATTCACAAACGTTCGCTCTGATCCAACAGATCGAGGCGAGGGAGCGACAATCACACACACACACACACACACACGACGACCAAATCCTCCTCATCCACTCCATTACAAGGTCACGACCTCTTGTATAATGTGTCAGACTTCAGCGTTTTTCATTCCAGGTCAAGAACAGAAAGATTTGGACGCACTTATCCCCGTTATGTGCCGAAGTTAGATAATTACAGCTGCAGCTCGTGTGTGTGTGTGTGTGTGTGTGTGTGTGTGTGTGTGTGTGTGTGTGTGTGTGTGTGTGTGTGTGTGTGTGTGTGTGTGTGTGTGTGTGTGTGTGTGTGTGTCCCTTTGTATAAGCAAAGACGCCTTATCTTTACATTCCTCTGCTATGTCCATTTAAGCTTTTAACACTACCTAAACACACACACTCACACTTCCATACCTCCGTTTGCCTGAGCTGTGTGTGTGTGTGCGCGCGTGTGCGCACGTGTGCGCACGGTGTGATGCGTGTGAGTTTTGCTTGCCAACGTATTTTCAATTTCCTCCGACCCTGTGGTGACCTTTTACGACTGAGGTGTTTAGCTTAGGCTTTAGAGCTTAGTGGGACAGAGGAAGTGAACACACACACACACACACACACACACACACACACACACACAGACACACACTCACTCAAACACGTCTTCATGAAGTCAGAGGACATTACTCTGACTTACATTAATTTCCTGGAGACTCACTCTAAACCATAACTACTACTTAACTATAAACTAACCCTTACACTTAACCTTAACCCCTTAACCTTCACTCTAATATATAAAATTATCTTAAACCCTTAACTATCACCTTAACCTCACCCTTAACTTTAAGATTACAGCCTAAATCTTAACATTAATCTTAACCTCAAACTTATCACTAACCCTTAACCTTAATCTAAACCCTTACCTGTTAACTTCAAACTTATCACTAACCCTACTCTTAGCCTTCCCTTTAAAATATGTCCACACCTTTTAAATTGTATTTATTCTGTTTTATTAAACGTGATAAAGTTCCACAGGTTTTTATTTGGCTCATGTTTCATCTTCCCACCAACATTTGTAGAAATCTGCTGAGTAGTTTTTGTGTGATCCTCAGTGATTCACATCCACGACCGCTGAGGGAGAAAAACCTCCCTGATACAAGAGCATTCCTCTGAACTGAGACTTTTGCGTCACCAGCCTGTTGTTTGCGTCTTTTTTTAGATCTGCGGCTTCTCCACAACAAAATCAGGGGGAGGGAATTTACTGAAAGTGGCGTCCTGTGCGATCGGTCCGTGCCGGAGGGTCGTTATTATCTGTGGACCTACGGAGAACAAGCCATTTACAAATTAGGACGGCTTTAAGGAAAGCTTGGCGGTTGTTCGGTGGGTTCAGGCCAGAATATGTTGGATAATCTCATCAACCCCCGACAGACCAGAGGTGGGAGAAGTTCATCGATCCTTCACTTTAAGTGTCTCCACTGCGTTTGTTAACATAAAGGCCGACTGGTGGAGTTTGAAGACAACATATCTGAAAATGAAAAAGTATCTCAGGGTGAAGTAAGAAAGATGTCGGCCGCTCCTCGTTTGCGCTCGAGGCCAGAAGCTCAAAGCTACATCCCAATAACACGTTTGTTCTGTAAGATAAATTAAAGATGAACTTTAGGTTTTGGACGATCTCACCGTGGAAAAAGACGATCATCAGACTTCAGGCTTTTATTAAAAACAATAAAAACTTTCGTAACGCGATCACAAGCTGCGCAGAATTTTATCGCCGTGCGTGCTCTAAGATGACCTCCATTAACGGACTGCGAGCTGCGTGTGGCACAGCTGGGCCGCAGCAGATGCTCGGTAACGACCGATGAAGAAGAAGAGCAGCAGCAGGGCGGAGATGAAGAGGGCAACAAGAAAAACAACAGGAAAGCCACCGTGGAGCGAGAACACACACAAACAGAAACATGAAGTGGCTCAGTAGTTACAGATGTGGCGAATGGTTCATTTTCACGGCGGAGACGGACGATCAGCACGTGGAGCTCGTTGTTTCCGGATCGCAGATCGTTGATGAAGTTTCTCACTGTTCATAAACTCTTTAATATCGGATTGACGGAGGCTGAGAGGGCTTTTCTTTCCTTTGGTCGCGGATCCAAACCGAAATAGTTCAGAAGACGTCAACAGTCCTGAAAAAAAAAAATATATATATATATAACATTCAAAACAGTTTCCAAAACAAATTTAGAAAAGTTGTTCTTAGCGAGAGAAAAGTTGAATCGTCTTATTATCATATGTGAGCGATTAAAGACGAGTCTGAGGGAAAAGATTGGGTAAGAGGAGGATCTGTGCTGCGTTCGATGCCCACAGGACACAAGGTCACTGACTAACTGTGGTGGAGCCGTCCAGGATTTCATGCAGAGATTCCTTCAACTAATTAAGTACAAAAGTGGCTTCTCCCCCCCCCCCTCCAATTTTCTGGATCGGGGCTTGTGGGGAGACTTCTGGATAAAACAAGGATGTGGGTTTTTTTATGTTGCTCCTCCAGGCTGGTGTGCGACAACTTAATTAGAGCTTCGCTTGATCGCAACTGTGTGTTTCCAGTCGCGGCCTCACGTCTGCAGGAGCTGGTCGCTGCGTGTTTTTCTGCTTCTCTGGGACGAGAGGTTGCGAGTTTGAACCTTGAGCTCGGCCCCGTCTCAGGGAAGTGACTGAATCATGAGTTTTCCCCTCAAACTACCGGACGGGGATTACCGGGCTCAGGCCAGAACCTCTGGGTGATGACACCATTAATAGTTCTTGTTTGGAAATCAGAGAGACACAAGGCAACCACAAAAACCCGACTGATATGGATGAGTCTCGTGACACTTGGCGCAGCCTGATTGAATTTCAGGGACTTTTGGTCCCTGGCGCAGGAACAAGCTCGACTGGTGATCGACTGGTTCCTGTGTTGTAAGCAGATGCACGTTCTCCACTGAGAAGCAGGAAACTGGAGGCACTGGGTCGTGTTGACGTGTTCAGAGATCCCCAGTGATTCAGAGAAAGGTGCTGCATTGTGAAATGATCGCGTCAAAGAAAATCCCCAAATCTTCCTCTAAAAAATCCCCGAAATCCCGACCTGACAGATTTGATGGTTATTTTATACGTTCACTTCAAACTGTCACAATACGTTGAGAGAAACATGAAGTAACTCCAAAGGAAGAACGAGGGTGAGAGGAATGGATGTAAAAACTTAAAAAAGGAAGAAGGATTAAGAAGGAGACAAAACAAAGAGACCATCAGTCTTCTTCTTCTTCTCTCGTCTGTACAAGAGAAACTTTCAGCCCCTCGCTCCGTTTTGTTTATTCTCTCTTTTAATGGCGTCACATTTTCCCCCGCACGCCTCATTTGTTCTCGTCATTTATCACATTACTTTGTCAGTTAAAACGCGCCTTTGCTCCGAGCGTCACTTCTTCTTCTTCGTCATCACAGGGCTTATTTCTCACACTAAAGCAGCTGACGAGGGCAGATTAAATCTCGTCTGCGTCTCTCACAACAAATATATCTTCTCCTAATCTGAACCAGTCGTCCTCGTCGTCATCACCAGTAGCCGCAATCACTGGTCCCTGCGGAGCGTTTGAGAAACGTTTCTCAAGTAAAACGTTGAGTACTTCCCCACTGATTGTTTTACGGGTTTATCAGCATTTTAGTTTTTCATACTGCGACACGTCCACCTCATCAAAATAATGTTTTTAGAACTATTTTATGTTATCACCTAAATTATCTATGACTATCATTTCAGTTTGTCCGGTTAGTTCTCTATAAAATGTTCAAGTACTTTTTCCACCACTTAGTATAAAACACCTGAACGTTGACCTGACGATGTGAGATGTACATCTAACATGTAACAATGGCCGACGTTACCACATCTGGCAAATACCCAACATGTGTTTTCCTGCACCGAGGAATAAATTTGCCATAAAAGAACTTCACAAACTCCAGTTGTGCCTCGGTCGCTCCGTGTGACGGATGCCGTGGGTTCGAGTCTGACACAGCGTCTGACCGCAGGCTGGCTTTTTACTGGGCGGCCCCAAACAGCTCGTGACCCCCCCGCTGCACGTCGACGCTTCCGTAAAGAACGTCTGAGCGTCAGATCACCTGCTGACACACACACACACATCCCGAAACCATTACTCTCACTGCACAGGGGGGGCACAGTGTGTGTGTGTGTGTCTAACAACCCATTTCCCACAAACGTCATGAGTTACACATGTACATAACACTCGTAATACTCTGTAACACACACACAGTGTTAATCAGAGTTTATAGATAACACATGTAGCGCCAGTTTCCCATGATGACACACACACACACACTGCCATCAGCTGCAAAACACAGTTCAGTAGGTCAACGCAATGTGTGTGTGTGTGTGTTCATGATGATAGGAGCGTGTTTGTGTATGAGTGTATTCAGTGGCTCGTTAATGAAGTGGTGTGTTTGGGTTAAATCCCGTTTTATGAGTGTTTTGGCTTCAGCATTTGATGCGGAGGCAAATAAAGACATCTGGGCTCAATGAGTGTGTGTGTGTGTGTGTGTGTGTGTGTGTGTGTGTGTGTGTGTGTGTGTGTGTGTGTGTGTGTGTGCGTTCTCTGTATACCATGCTTCTTCTTCTACTCACCTTGTAATGTTTACATCTCTCGCTGTGTTTCGGTCTCATTACGTGACATCATCGCCGCAGTAATAACAAAAACAGGAAACTGATGAGGTCAGGAGGAAGTACACAAACAGTCTAAGATGCCGATGAAGCAATAAAGAAATACACGTGAAGATATGATTTTTTACGTTGTTCTCTTGTCTTCTTTGCAGGTCGAGTGTATTCATCTCCAGACTGTGACCTCCGAAACATCTGAAATCATCAGGTAATTAACTTCTTAACTTAACTTAAGTCACGTTCTTCAGCTGCCGCTCATTTCCATTTCCATAGTTTCCTTGAATGTCCCATGAGCTGCAGTCGTTGGATTCCCTGCAGGGAGTCGCTCGGGTTGCCAGGTTGCGTTCGGGAACCCAACGCGTTACAGCAACATAAAAATCCCTTGCGGTCCAAAACACATTATCCCCCCCACCCCCCCATGGCCATTTTACTCTTTGCATCATGACTTTTCAAATAATTGCGTTTAATATACTGTAGTTTTTTTTTAAATCATTTCCAGAAAAGTCCCAGGTCCAGGGATCGCTCTTATACTCGATCTGAACAACGGTCACAGTCGACGCGGCTTCAACACGATGTTCAACACGAGTGTTTCTCAGAATACTTTGATTTTGAAGAGGCTGTTGTTGGTGTTTTTGTTTTATATTTTAATTTCTAACCCTAACCCTCAAGTAGAGAAAAATAATCCTGTTTGGCTGAAATCACCCAGCGAGGATCCAGATAATTGATAAACGTGTAGAACTTCTCGCTCAGTAGAGCCCCCAGACCCAACGCCTCCTCAAATTCAATCAAGCTGCAAAAGCGTAATAATGATTAAGTTGAACAAATGAATGACAAACAAAGTGAATATGTGCAGCTTGTTTCCCAGAAGTCACAACGATACTCAGTTTCCCAGCTGAATAACTCTCTCACCGTCTCTCTTATGCTCACACACACACACACACACACATACACACATTTCCGAAAACTTCCCCAGAGAGGTCTGTATCGAATCAGATCTAAAACGGCAATTACAGTAATGCCGCCCGACACTTAAATGTTTTTGTATTCACCGTGAATACCAGGGGAAAAATCCAGCAAACACACTCACACACACACAGAGCATAACAATCCCCAGCGCACAGAGCTATCAGGTCTCTGCTAAGCTTTAATAATGGGCTTCATTATAATTCACTTTTCTACATATGTGGTTGGGAACAAACAAAGGAATGGAAAAACTGGCAGTGCTACACACACACACAGTAGTCTTTCAGTAAGAAGAAGAATTCACTGGTCAGGCCGCAGCTATTTTTGGGGGAATATTAGTAAAACTCACTGTGGATGAAGAACTGTAAAAGAGATGAACAGATAGACGATGAGAGGGAGATGAGGAGGAGAAGAAGTGAAGAGCCGGACCACAGGCATCCAGGGAGACGTTAAGATGAACAATGTGGTCGTCCTGCAGCTCAGGGGACATTTCCACTTTCACATCAAGTTTCTTTAAGGCATATTTTCTGGTGTGTCGTGTGCTGCTGGGAATTTGAAGAAGAAAACCAAACCCATAACTTCCAATTCCTCTGGGCCCTGATAATCCAGAGCTGTGATGGTTTCAGAAAAGACAACACGTCACTCACTGGCTTTAATGTCCATGTTTCCGTATGGGCTTTATATTAAAGGTGTGGAAACCGGCCAAAGTCTAAATCTGTCTAAATCAATAACATCAGAGCTAATGTGCAGGAAATGGATTCATTTTATTATTATTTCCTTTTCTTTTTATCTAGAAAGCAGTGATACAGGAGAGCAAGTGAAAGTCTCTCTCACACACACACACACACACACAGCTTTTGGTGTTTCTGTAACCTTTGACCTCTCAGGCTCATCAATAACCAGGAGGTAGAGAGAAGTGTGTGCTGTCTCATCCGTCTTCATTAGAACTGTGTGTGTGTGTGTGTGTGTGATGAATACATTTAAAACTACACAACCTGTTTTGTGCTTTTTAAAAACTCACTAGAATAAAAGTTAAACGAGATTTTCATTCACACAAACTGACGCGTCCGTCATTTCCCTCTGGATCAATAAAGTATCTTTCTCTCTAGAGCGACTAAATATAACTTTATAATCTCTCCTCGTCTTCTTATCCTCCATCAGGCGTCGTGTCTGTGGAGGAAGAGAAGTTTGACGCTGTGATATCTCGTATCTCGCTAATTATGTAACTTTTATCTCGCACACAGGAGCCGGACGATATGCAAAACCGGGCCAGAACCAGGAAGTGACGATGCTGTTGAAAACTTTATCGACACGAACAGGTACAAACTCTCTCTCCTGAACTCAACCTTCACGATATTACAAACATCTGCCTGCATCTCACAATGACGCAACAGAGACTTTAACAGATTTGTTGGTTTTAATTAAAGTGTCAGTGTTACATTAACAAACAGTCAACAGTAGAAATACACCTTTTATAAAGTGAGGGTTCTATTATACCCATGATGAAAAAGTCATAGGTTAGCCTTAGCCACCACTTTTCAGTCGACATGCTAACCTATGACTTTTTCACCAGTTTTAGAACGACATACAAACCTATGACTTTTTTACCAGTTTTAGTACGACATGCTAACCTATGACTTTTTCACCAGTTTTAGAACGACATACAAACCTATGACTTTTACCAGTTTATAACCACAAACCTATGACTTTTTCAGTTTTAGAACGACATACAAACCTATGACTTTTTAACCACTTTTAGAACGACATACAAACCTATGACTTTTTATCAGTTTTCAGACGACATACAAACCTATACTTTTTCACCAGTTTTAGAACCACATGCAACCCATGACTTTTCACCAGTTTTAGAACGACATGATAACCCTATGACTTTTCACCAGTTTTAGAACGACATGCAAACCTATGACTTTTTCACCAGTTTTAGAACGACATACAAACCTATGACTTTTAACCACTTTTAGAACGACATACAAACCTATGACTTTTTCACCAGTTTTAGAACGACATACAAACCTATGACTTTTTTACCAGTTTTAGAACGACATACAAACCTATGACTTTTTAACCAGTTTTAGAACGACATACAAACCTATGACTTTTTCACCAGTTTTAGAACGACATACAAACCTATGACTTTTTACCAGTTTTAGAACGACATACAAACCTATGACTTTTTACCAGTTTTAGAACGAAATACAAACCTATGACTTTTTACCAGTTTTAGGAC
Source organism: Hippoglossus stenolepis (assembly GCF_022539355.2). Lineage (NCBI taxonomy): Eukaryota > Metazoa > Chordata > Actinopteri > Pleuronectiformes > Pleuronectidae > Hippoglossus > Hippoglossus stenolepis. Next base: position 2,774,775 of record NC_061505.1, on the reverse strand, counting down.
GACATGCTAACCCTATGACTTTTTTACCAGTTTTAGAACGACATACAAACCTATGACTTTTTTACCAGTTTTAGAACGACATGCTAACCTATGACTTTTTCACCAGTTTTAGAACGACATACAAACCTATGACTTTTTTACCAGTTTTAGAACGACATACAAACCTATGACTTTTTCACCAGTTTTAGAACGACATACAAACCTATGACTTTTTTACCAGTTTTAGAACGACATACAAACCTATGACTTTTTTACCAGTTTTAGAACGACATACAAACCTATGACTTTTTTACCAGTTTTAGAACGACATACAAACCTATGACTTTTTCACCAGTTTTAGAACGACATACAAACCTATGACTTTTTCACCAGTTTTAGAACCATACAAACATGACTTTTTAACAGTTTTCGAACGACATGCACAAACTATGACTTTTTCACCAGTTTTAGAACGACATACAAACCTATGACTTTTTACCACTTTTAGAACGACATACAAACCTATGACTTTTTCACCAGTTTTAGAACGACATGCTAACCTATGACTTTTTAACAGTTTTAACGACATACAAACCTATGACTTTTTCACCAGTTTTGAAACGACATACAAACCTATGACTTTTTCACCAGTTTTAGAACGACATACAAACCTATGACTTTTTACAAGATTTTGAAACATAATATAACCTATGACTTTTTACCAGTTTAAGCACCATACAAACCTATGACTTTTTCACCAGTTTTAGAACGAGACACAAACCTATGACTTTTTACCAGTTTTAGAACGACATACAAACCTATGACTTTTTCACCAGTTTTAGAACGACATACAAACCTATGACTTTTTTACCAGTTTTAGAACGACATACAAACCTATGACTTTTTCACCAGTTTTAGAACGACATACAAACCTATGACTTTTTTACCAGTTTTAGAACGACATACAAACCTATGACTTTTTCACCAGTTTTAGAACGACATACAAACCTATGACTTTTTCACCAGTTTTCGAACGACATACAAACCTATGACTTTTTTACCAGTTTTCAGACGACATACAAACCTATGACTTTTTCACCAGTTTTAGAACGACATACTAACCTATGACTTTTTCACCAGTTAGGAACGGACATACAAACCTATGACTTTTTACCAGTTTTAGAACGACATGCAAACCTATGACTTTTTTACCAGTTTTAGAACGACATACAAACCTATGACTTTTTCACCAGTTTTAGAACGACATACAAACCTATGACTTTTTCACCAGTTTTAGAACGACATACAAACCTATGACTTTTTACCAGTTTTAGAACGACATACAAACCTATGACTTTTAACCACTTTTAGAGCGACATACAAACCTATGACTTTTTTATCAGTTTTCAGAGCGACATACAAACCTATGACTTTTCAATTGTTAGGAACGACATGCTAACCTATGATTTTTTACCAGTTTTAGAACGACATACAAACCTATGACTTTTACCAGTTTTCAGAAAACATACAAACCTATGACTTTTTAACCACTTTTAGAGCGACATACAAACCTATAACTTTTTATCAGTTTTTAGACGACATACAAACCTATGACTTTTTCACCAGTTTTAGAACGACATACAAACCTATGACTTTTTACCAGTTTTGAGAACGACATGCTAACCTATGACTTTTTACCAGTTTTAGAACGACATGCTAACCTATGACTTTTTACCAGCTGTATTAACATACAAACCTATGACTTTTTCACCAGTTTTAGAACGACATGCAAACCTATGACTTTTTACCACTTTTAGAGCGACATACAAACCTATGACTTTTTTACCAGTTTTAGAACGACATACAAACCTATGACTTTTTCACCAGTTTTCTAACGACAACTTATGACTTTTTCACCAGTTTTAGAAGCACATGCTAACCTATGACTTTTCACCAGTTTTAGAACGACATACAAACCTATGACTTTTTCACCAGTTTTCAGAACGACATACAAACCTATGACTTTTTTACCAGTTTTCCAACGACATACAAACCTATGACTTTTTCACCAGTTTTAGAACGACATGCAAACCTATGACTTTTTCACCAGTTTTCAGACGACATGCAAACCTATGACTTTTTCACCAGTTTTAGAACGACATGCAAACCTATGACTTTTTAACCACTTTTAGAACGACATACAAACCTATGACTTTTTTACCAGTTTTAGAACGACATACAAACCTATGACTTTTTCACCAGTTTTCGAACGACATGCTAACCTATGACTTTTTTGCAGTTTTGAACGACATGCAACCTATACTTTTTCACCAGTTTTAGAACGACATACAAACCTATGACTTTTTCACCAGTTTTAGAACGACATACAAACCTATGTCTTTTTCACCAGTTTTTTTCGACCACATGCTAACCTATACACTTTTATCAGTTTTAGAACGACATGCAAACCTATGACTTTTTTACCAGTTTTCAGTCGACATACAAACCTGACTTTTTCACCAGTTTTAGAACGACATGCTAACCTATGACTTTTTTTAACATACACACGAGCTGGAAGGTTAAACCTGCGGCAGGTGAGATTTTTAGGCTAAATATGCTTGTTGTAACAAGACAGAGCACAAAGTTCAGTCGGTGGGAGGAGAGAGCTTTTCATGTAGGCAGAGAAACAGATTCAAAATGACCTTTGTTTAAACCTTTTTCCAGGAACGACAAAGAAGAAAATGCACATACATTTGTAAACACACAGAGAACATGGAACCAAAATAAGAAAGAGGAATGAAAAGAAAACATGTCAAACAAACAGATTGATGTTTGCAGTAAAACTAGAACGGGAGTATTTCAGATCGTCAGTATCCCATCAAAATATCCTGGAGATGTATGCCGCCATCTTGTGCTGTCGACGTAATTCGGAGTCCGAGTCGTACTGATGAGGCATCAAGGTCCAACACTCGACCAATCATGAGTCAGATTGGTCCATTAGCTGAAGCTTCTTCTGTCTGGAAGATGTTAGAGCAGGAGGAGAAGAAAGACTGCATGAATATTTTAAACTGGAAATCTACAAAAGTTAATTGAATGAATTATAAAGCAGCAAATGGAGAGTGCGGCATCCTGAAGTTAAGATCGCTCCACTGCTCCTGTATCAGCCGAGGAAACCTGCAGCATGCAGAGAGGTTGTGTTGCTTTGGATCGCTACCCTTCACTGAACACACAACTCCCACCTGCAGCGCCAACACACACACAGTCGTTAATCACGTGCTTCACAGCCGACACCCACGCTGTCTGAGAGGCCAAAGGTCACAGAAGCAGTAGAATCAAACTGACTCTGATCACTCTCTGCTGGTGTGTGAACTTAAAAATGGATTAGTTACAGAGAAACCACATCAAGAAACAGTCGTGACAAATTATTCAACAGTTCAACATTTATTCCATATTTTTCCGTTGCCATTTTTTTTGCAAATGCGTTAGTACTTTATTTTAGTTCCATGTGTTAGTGGTTTAATGCAACAGCTTCGTTTACAGTGCTTCCGTCTCAGAGATTTACACTTACAAAATACAGAACATAGCATCAGTAACTGAGGGTCGTTGCCATGGTGCCCTCGAGCAAAGGACTGGAGTATTACTAATAAATGTAAAGAATTATATTTGTCTAAAATTCTGCAACCTAAACAACTGGAGCGATCAGATCCACACGTGTGGCTGAAAGCTCCAGAAATCCCTTGTTGTTGTACGTGTAGTGTGGATGTTCAGTAACTGTGTCCAAACGCCACAGAGCTGCTGCGTGATTGGCAGGAAAACAAAACAGAACACAGCAAAGGCACATTGAACAGCGACTGCCCCGTTCCCTTATTAACAGCACGGTGACACACACGTGAATATCTCAAGTCAAAATTCACCAGAATCACAAAGCAGGAAGCAAATCTTTCCTCCTTCCACCGATTGGACGAGAGGCGACGGTAAAACATTTGTGTATGTGTGACCGAACCCAAACACCTAAAAATGACGCACAGCTGAGCAAACGCATACAGTTGATTTCACAGTGCACACATGGACACACACATATCGCAGTTGATCAAAAGATCCACCTTCGTGGAAACAGGAAGAACAAGGCAGAAGGGAGTTTTAAGTTTGAATCCCTTTTTAAAGCCCAACGATTAACACACACAAAATCCTGCAGTTTCCATTGCTGCTATTGCACCGAGTTCAAGAAAAAAAGGCAACACGAAGATCCAATGTAGCTCCGAAAATAGTGTGAATATAATAACTAAACAAAGGTTTGTGTAGCCATACTACACACAGCTCTGCGTATGGAAGACATGACTGTGTGTGTTTACACAAATTAGTCTCTTTCTAGTCAAACACAAACAAAACAGTTTTCACTTTAGAGCGGTTGCCAAATCGAGGCACCATCCCCCTCTTTAAGACCGAGCTGTCGATACAAGATGAGTATAAATGCTCAGGCAACGCCCCCCACTGGAAAGGGGCGGAACAACACCCCCTCGACTTCGCCGTTCGATTCCCACCACGGCTCAGACGATGTGGGAATGACGTTGCCAGATCCGAGCGGCCATTCAAGTGTTCGCAGATCAACGAGAATTTTTTTTTTATCTCTTCCAGACCTGATCTCGAGTTCAGTGCTTTAAAACGCCGCAACCGAAAAGGACGATGGAGACGACGCCCGCTGGTGTACATTCAAAATACAATATGGAAGACATGGAAGGCCGCGAGCAACCGAGGAAGGTAAATATCAACGTTGTAGTTTGAGGCTTCTGAATCGAAAATAAAATCTGCAAAAAACCCACAAAGATTATCTCGCACAGCTGCACAATCACTACACGTGACAAACCGACGCAGGTTTCCACGATCATCGGACTCACAAATTTCTCAGTAACAACGAGGCTCGATGGCGTCCGGCAAAGTGGAAAAATTTAGTAATTAATACTTTAAATTAAGAAACTTAAGTAGATTTATCTAGAATTTAATGTAAATACGATTCTTAACTGAACTGTTTGTTTCCCACATGAAGAAAATCCACCGGCTAATCATTTTAAATCTACGTGTAAGGCAGATGATGTGTTTTTAGATACTGTCAACAAACCCAGTGAAAAGACCAAAACCAAAAGACGTGTTTTTGTCTCAGAACTTACACCAATAACTGTTATGTGGGGGAATAGAGGCCACGAGTAGGTAACCACAACTGACCCACTCACACGTCCTCCATCGCCCCGTGAGGCCGGAGGTAATTAACCTTAAGCACCTTGTCACTTTACAAAACTTTACACAGAACAGGGAAAAATTGTGCTATTTTCAGTGGTGGATGGATACAAGTGAAGTGTTGTGATGAGTGTTTACCGCTGCAGGACCGAGACAAACAAACGTCTCGTCGCTGGGTTTGGTCTTTTTGTGGTGATTTGTTGACACTAAGAACAAAATCAACGGACGTGTACAGATGTTTGTGGGTGAAGAGACGCTCGGAAAACAAACCACCAGGAATCAGGAGAGTTTCTTCATCGTCTTCAGACAAACTGGAAAATTCTGATTCCAGAAAAAAGTGGCTTAAACAAACCAATCGGATCGCACAAGCTTGTTGCAGTGTGAAGTCCAGTGGAGTCCCAGGAAGTGAAGGTGAACAGACGGTTGATACAGCGCAGCGATGGATTCAATCAGCCAATCAGGCGTTGGCGTTGGGGCCTGCAGTCCAATCAGGCGTGGTGCTGTGCGATGAGGTTGCGTAGCTGTTTGATGACGGTGTCGATGAGTTTCTGTCGGTCTCTGTCCGTCTTCCTGAACTGAGCGAAGACGTTGTTCTTCCTGCTCGTCTCCCTCATCCTGCAGACGGAGGAGGAGAAGAAGAAGAGAGGATGAGAGGAGGGAAACAACCGAATGTTTTAGTTTCACACTGTGATTTATCTCCTCAGGGTTTTAATGCAGTTAGTACAGAAATATGCACATCAGGAAAACAAGCAGTCAGTCTCAACACACATTTCTGCTCAAGACACCTGTTAAACAAGTGTGTGTGTCTCAACATGTGTGCGCTTGTGTGTTTTGTCGCAGAACACTGGACTGTTGTGGACCTCCAGGAAGTTCAGGGGGCCCAGCAGACCAGGCAAGCCCCAGCAGGGTGCTTCCTCCGAGGCACAGAGGGACCACTGGGCCCTCCTGGAGCTCCAGAGAGGATCATAGGAGTGTGTGTCTGTGTGTAGGGTGTGTGTTTATCTCTACAGCAGTTCAGCCCCTACACTGATAAACTGTAAGTTGTTGTAGTGATAACGGCCTCTGTGATAAACATCAGGACGTGCGTGTGATTTTACACACAACTACACAAAATGAAGATTAAATCTCTCTTTCTTATACACACACACACTTTAGTAGTGATCTAAACTGTATTTACACACATGCTCATCACTACACACACACACACACACACACACGTCAGAGAATATACTCACGGTTTAAATGACCTAATAAAAAACAACATTAAGGACAAACAGGAGAGATCAGCTGAGATGGAGGTAAAGAAAGATGTTGTGTGTTGAAAGTGAGACAATAAAGTTTGAGTGATCGATTAATCTGATTCATTACTCGATTGATTGTTTGGGCACAAAACAGAGAAATGTCCAATTTACAACTTTGTGAGATCAAGAAGGAGGAAATACAAACGGCTATTTTGATGTTAAATTAAAAGACGACATTACATGTTTCTCAAAAAGCAAACGTCATGTCTATCTGCTGCATAGATTTTAGCTGAATTAAAAGTTAGAATAAAAACGTAAGACTCTAAATTATATGTCGAAAGGGAAAATGTTCCCAAACCACATTTGGGAACATTTTAAAACTTATTTAAATGTCTTTTAATGTCTGTTTACGACTTGTTTTGTTGAATCAAAGGCCAAATAATCGCAAATTTATAAAGATACTAAACAGAAAAGAGCTGCAGGAGTTTGTGTCTTTGATTATTAACGCCACTGAAGATCAGATTAACTCCTGATTGAACGGATTCCAGCAGAGAAGCGATGAAGACGATGTGCGATGAAGGACTCACTTCTCCAGCAGGACCAGTGCAGTGTGTGGGTTCACTCTCAGGTATTTGCAGGTGGATTTGCCGTAGTCAGCGAGATACGTGGACCAGTCCCACTCGGTGAACAGCTCCAGTAACTAGAGACAGACAGGAAGAGACGTTTTAATGAAAAACATTGTGTTTCCTGTTTATTCTCAGAAACACATCCTGGTTGTTGGGGGTTGAAATGATCCAGTTCAGTGGTGAGAACATAAACACATGTAGAAATGTTGATGAGTCACAATGACAAGCTGGTTGTTCTGGGACTATATTAAACTATGACACAGTCGTGTTTGACTAATTAATAAACTATGTTTAAACATCTTGGAAAACAAACCTTTGCTGTCATCTCCTTATCTGGTCTTTGTGAGTCGCTCTCTGACATTCAGCCCAAACCTTGAACTTGAATATTAAACTTGAAGAAAACTAATAAAGTGTTGAAAAGCGTTTAAAGTTGAATATCCGATGTGACACTTGAGCTAAATGCGGTTTCATAAAGATGTAAACATTAGACGAGTAACTCTGCACTTGAGACGCTCGATTAATTTACTGTTTACACAACAAACTGCTTTTGACTTCACGATGTTTTTAAGCTGCAAATTTAATTTAGAACTAAAAGAAACAAATTAGTTTAATGGTGCAAGTGTCTGATTCGCTTCAGGGATCGAATTTCTAGTTTTTTTTTTTAACAGCTGAAAATATTTTTACATTCAGATACAAAAACAAACAGAGGAGAAAAAGAAAGAAGAAGAGGAAGAGGAGGGACGGAGGAAAGGTTGAGTCTTCCTCGAAATGGCTCCCATTAGAAACTGTTGCATAACCTGCTGCTGCCCTGCTGAACTCCACCTAACACACACACACACACACACACCCGTCGGCCTGCAGACATACACACTTTCTGTCTCTCTATCTCTGTCTGTAAAACACACACACACACACAACGAGCAAAGAAGTGAACTCTGGGTAACACCAAACACTCACACACACACACAGATCCAGAGAGAGAAACCATATGTGAGCGAGGGATGAGAGAGGGAGGGACCCAGTACAGAGGGATGGAGACCAAAACCACATGTGGGAGAGAGGGCAGAGATGGAGGGAGAGAGAGAGAGAGGGTAAAGTGAGGGCAGATGAAGATGGATAGATAAGAACGAGGGCAGAGGATGGACGAGTGATCGGAGATAGCGAACAGGAAGTTTTGAAGACGAGGGCCGGAGGTGAAGGTGGCACATTTTTTTAAAGTTTGAAGAAGAAAGAAACGAGGGAAACTTTAACTTCGAGGATTTGGAACAATGTGTTTGTCGCGTGAATATCAATCAAATTGATGTGTTGTGTTACGTCCATAATAATATTATTAAAATCTATTTATTTAGCACTTTTCTGTACAAGTATCTAACAAAAGAACAAAGAGATATAATTTGTTTTCATTTCTTCAATTCACAAAACCGAGGAGAATAAAAATGAAGCTACATACGAAAATAAAACTAAAATAAAAGACAGAAAAGCTTTACGAGTTTAAAAGACAGTAAGAATATCGCGTTGCGCCCGACGACAGGACGAACGACTGTCAGACAGAATTCTTTAGTGCCTAAATTACAACGTGAAACCGAAACTAACCCGATCAGATGAAAGTATGGAACAAACACTTGAGACTAAACCTTGCGAATGATGAGTTGTTCTTTTATCTTTCTGTGTTTCCTTCACTGTGATTGGTTCAACCTGAACACATGAGGAGTTCAGGTCTTGCACCTGAAGTCACCTCGTCAGAGTCTCTCAGGAAAACAGGAAGTGTCCTGAATACTTTCTACGTCCTCGACCAGTGTCCCCTCTAAATCTGGCCGCGGAGGGAGACTTAAGAGACGACCGGTTCCTGATCTTCTCTTCCATCCATCCCTCCCTCCCTCCCTCCCTTCTTCCCACTCCCACCGTCTCTCTATCGCTGTTTTCTTCTCCCTCCCTAACTCCCTCTGGTCCATTCACTTCTGTATTCACCGCTCGTTCGTTGTCCCTCCTTTGTCCCCGAGTTCACCCTCGCACGGCCGAGGTTTGACCTGCTAATCCTCCCGTATAAAGAAGTACAAAAACACACACACACATACAGGCTGTACAGGCACACAAACAGGTACACACACACACAGTGCTATAAAAGCCCAAATGTCATCGGTCTTTGATGTTATGAGTCAGTTAATTAGGTAAATGAGAAGAGAGAACACACACAGTTGAGCTGATGAAGTAAACACAACGTGAAAGTGAAGCCAGAAAAAAACGTTGATGTCCTTTAAAGGTAAATAACCCTGAAGAGCTGCATTCACACACACACACACACACACACACACACACACACACACACACACACACACACACACACACACACACACAGGCAGCTGCTGTCCCTGAGATTTGCATGTTGTGCTCGTCATATCTCTTTCTCTTCTTCTTCTCTCTCTCTCGTTCTTTTTGTATCACAGATAACAGAAAACAAATGTGTGTGTGCGTGTGTGTGTTTGCTATCTAGGACCGGATCACTCGTCCTTACTCTGGAATCACGCTCAGCGCATCTCTTTCCTTTTCCCCTCCGTCCTTTATTTGTGTATCGGAGATAACGGAAAACCAAATAGACTGAAGGAGAGAAGGAGGAGGACGAGGTGAAGTCATAGGAATTAAGTAAGAAAATATTTAGTTGCTTTACAGCTTCATAATTTAAACATGAAGCTCAGCTGCCGGCCTCCGTTCACTGGTCAGCTGTCCTGCTCTGTTCTTATTGACGGCTGAGACTTCCTGATCGGCTGTAGCCATGGTAACAATAACGTCGGTTCTACCACTCAAGCCAAGTTCAAGCCGGACTAGCCAGTGGGCGGGGACATTACGTGTTGCTAAGTAACGTAGATGCTTTACGCAAGATAAGGGGTTTTCAGCGTCTTCTTTCTGTGAGACTGCGGACTTAAGGTGAAACAAGGAAAGAGGGATGAGGCGAAGGAGAAGACGCGGAGAGAAGATGCTATGTGATAAAGGAGAGGGGAGAAAAACATGAAAGAGGACGTGGGGGGGGGGTGCTGGAGATAGATGGACAGAGGGAAGTAAACGAGAAAGTGTGTGGAGAGCAAAGATGAAGAGAAAGAAAAGTTGAGAATTAATGAGATAAATAAGGAAGGAAAAGTAGTGTAGATGAAAGAGGAGAGAGGAAATGGGGATGAAGGGAGATGAAAAAGGAGGAAAAAGAAAAGGAGATGAGGTAGTGACTGAAATGAGGAGGGGAGGAGAAAGAAAAACTAAGAAGAATGGAGTTGAAGAAAGAAAGGATACGGAGAGGAGAGGAAAAGAGAGAAGAAGAGGAGACAGTTCTGGGTGAACTTGAGGTCAGTAGGTAAATTTGGATGGAGGGAGGAGCGGAGGAGTGGAGGGTACAAACATTAGGAGAAGAGAAGAAGAAGAAGAGGAGGAGGAGGAGAGGCAGATAAGACTGATGGGAAGAGAAAAGGAAGAAGAAGAAGAAACAAAGAAAAGCTTTCCCAAAAAAAAAGAAAAACGAGGCACAAGCGAGCCAGCACGTCCGCCTGGCACGCGCACACACACACACACACAGACGCACACACACACACACACACACACAGACACACACACACACCTGACCCTCGTTTCACCCTAAACACACACGGAAAGAAAGTGCAGGTCTCTCTCTTCACCTCTCGCTGAACTTCTCTCTCCGTCTCGCTCCCCCTCTCTCACCTCGCCATGACCTCCCCCGTGCTATCGCTCCCGTCTCCACACGCACATGCACACGCACACACACGCACACACACACACATTATTGCTTCCTCTAATTCTTCGACGAGCAGAAAAACAAAGTGACGTGTTTTTCTCACATTTGTTTTCTCTGGTTTCTCCTCCGCTAATGGGCTTCTCTCTCTCTCTCTCCCTCCATCCCTCCTTCCTCCTCCCTTTTCTCTCCATCCCTCCTTCCTCCCTCTCTCTCTTCTCCTTATTATCATTCAACCCATCGCTCCTTTCTCACTCCCCCCTTTTTGACATTTCATCCCTTCTCCCACCTCTTACTGTTTCGACTTCACTTCTCTCTCTCTCTATTCTTTCTATCGTTCCACCTGTACCTACCCCCTTGCTCCCCTCATCTTATCATCCATCTCTCCATCCCTCCTCTTTCCTTTTCTGTTTTACATCTGCTAATCTTTCGCTCTGTATCGATACTTGCAGCCGCTCTTATCGTCTTCTCCCTCTCTTTCCCTCTCTTCCTCCCCCTCGGTGTTTAGCAGACTTGTTAATGGTTATTCCGGCTGTGGGCAGGATTTATTTGTTTAGGAACGTCAGGGAATCGCTGTGTTCCCGCTCGTAACGGCCAAACGACAGGGTCACCTAGAATTCATCATGTTTACACACACACACACACACACAGGTTGTGATTATGTAATGTTTCCGCTAAGACATTTGTGACCAAACACCCTGAACCAAAGATCGTTTATCGACTAAACAGACTGGGAAAGAAATGACTATTAAAAAATCTTCCTGATTAAAATATACATACTGCTTCTCCTCCGGCATACCTTCACTCTCTTTCCCTCCCATCATCCTCCCATCATCCACTCCTCTCCCAGCTCTCCCAGCTGTCCATCTCTTCTCTAAATCTGACAGGGACCGGGTCAAAGGTCGCTAAAAGCAACGAGAGCGGATTAGACTTTTATCAAGAAACGCAGCCACGATGGCACCCGTCTGTCTCTCCGGGACATTCTTTCTAAATATCCGTCCATCCATCATTCATCTTCTTCACTGTCAACAGATCACTACTCAGGTATTTTCATTTTTCAACCAATGGGAAGAAAGACAGGAAAGTGCTTCTCACTGAAAAAAAGCTGTTTCCTCTGACGCCTGTCCGTCATCAGGCGTCTCTCACCTCTCCCCCCCCCCCTCCCTTCATCACTGACTCCTCATCTGAGTTCAAAGGTCACGACCGCCACACACACACAGCGCACTGACACCTGTCAATCATCTCTCTCTTGCTGTCGGTCTGGAGTATGTTTAAGAAACGAGGAAAGAAGTGGAGAAAGTAAGGACGGAGCATTTTGACGTCCGTCACCTTTGTCCTTCACTTCACTTAAAACAGAGCAAGAGGTTTTTTTATCTTTATCAGGAAAAGCAACAACAACAGACGTCTGTCATCCATGAGTTTCTCCCTCTGTCCACATCTTTGTTTCTCTTTGATTAAATCTCTCAGGGTTAAAAGGTCGTTTCAAGAGGAACAGAGTTTTCTCATGGCCACGAAGAAAGACGAGTTTAGTTTTCTAGGACTTAGAGGAAATAACAGAGGGAAGTTAAATGCTCGAAATAAATATTGTAGATGAATGTTACAGCAAAGAAACAAACATAAACTGAAGACTTGTTTGGTCTAATTCAGATTTTTCTGCCATTAAAAAAAAGGTAATTTTTATAAATATATTCATTCGAGTTTAAAGAGTTTATTAAATGCTTTTAATTCATTATCAGGCTTTAAAATTTAAAGTTTATTTTCCAACATACTGATTATTTTATTAACTCATTCATCTTTGGATCCATAAAACATCACATAACAGCAGAAACTACTCATTAAAGTTTCCTAGATTTTAACACCAGAGATGAAACTGTCTTATTTGCTGTTGTTTCTCACAACCAGACATAAACAAATGAAATGTTTAATTAAATAAAACAGAAAAGAAGTAAGTCCTCCCGTCTGAGCAGCTTTTAAACGAGTGAATCCCCGATAACCACACACATCCCATCATATCTCGTCTGTCACAAGCCGACTGACAACCTGCGGCGAAAAAGGATTTTACACTTAACCCCAAATCCACTCCTGACCCCTGAAAGCCAGAGGTCAGAGGTCACATTCAGAGGTTATCAGTCACCGCTGCCCGGCTGCTGTCACGTCTCAGCTCCACTCTCACTTCCTCACACGCTTTCTTCTCAGCGTTCCTCAGCATTTGTTTTTTTTGTACGAATCCACACAAAACTCTGAACTGTATCACTTCATCTCGAAAACCACGACTGGAACGAAGGCAGCTTGGATGTTTATCGCTTTGCAACAAAGAACTAATTTCTCCAGAAGTCAAATGAAAAAACCAAAAGCTTGCATCTGCCTGCAGCCGCTGCCAAGAACCACGACACGGCTCGGCCTCCACTGTGATCGAGCTTCAACGTGCACCGAGCTTTACTAATCAGCAGCAGGGTGGAAGTCGAATCCAAGTATTTTATCGCTCTCCACAGAGAAGTTATCCGTTTGTGTTTTGGTTAGGGGTCGGTTTACGGTGCAGCACCACTGGAGTTTGCTCAAAGGCACGTTAGCAGGCTGGACGGTTGCCATGCAGCAGCTTTCTCCAGGATATTTCATCTATGTTAATCAAAAACATGAATTGGACTTAGTTACAAATCAAAAGCTGCTGAGGTTCAAAGCTCACATTGGTTTGGGAGCTGCTCTTTGGAAGTCTTGCGTTTTGTCCGTCGCCATCCAACACTTCATTTGCACTTTATTGTCATAATACAAAAGAGTTTGAAATCTACATCCACCACAAGTTAACAAGTTTTGATGAAATAATAAACGCTGTGTTTATATTTTGGTTCAGGTTAAGTTTTGTAAATTTAAAGTTTTCTTCCGCCCGTGCACAAAGACGTGCGCACACGGAGGATCGTAGACGTTTAATTGAAATAGAAAAACGAGCAGCGGCATCGCACCGATACTCGGCATCACAGATTCCTGCTTTCGCGATGCGTGTGTCGACTGAAGAGACGGAGTGAGAACACGGCTGCCGACTGACTCTTCATGTCACAGGCGTGTTCCTCTGAACTCTCAGCTTCCTTCCTGACGTGACTAACTTCTCCTTCTCCTGCTTTGTCTCCAACTTTTTCCCTCTCGATTGTCTCCCTCCTCCATCCTTCACTCACTTACTCCATCTCTAATTCCCCATCCTCTCTCTCCCTCTCTTCGTCAGGGGTGACAGAGAAGTTGTACGACCCCCTCCCCCACTCCTCCCTAAAAAAAAGTGAGAGGGCTGAAATGGAATAAGTGTGGAAAAAAAGACGAGAAAAGAAACAAAAACAAGAGAAGAGTGCTGGTGGTTCAACCAGGGGTCTCCGCTGTCAATTAGACACTGCACAGACGAAGAGAGGGCGAGCGAGAGACACAGAAGGACAGAGACGGAGTGAAAGAGAGAGAGAGAGAGAGAGAATGAGGGGATGTAAATGAGAGAGAAAAGTCAAAAAGAATGATCGGGGAAATATTACAGGACTGCAGGAGAAAGGCAGAGGAGCGAGCGACAGAGGTCAGGCGGAGGGTAACTGGATGTTACGGAGGAGGAGGAAGGAGTGAGCGAGGAGCGGGGGGACGATAAGCGAGTGCGGGCTGAAGTCGGAGGGGCCTGCCGGGAGCCGCTCTGTGCACCGATAAAGCAAATAAAGACGGAATACTGCAAAACAAACAGCGCCGGAGAAACGACGGGTTTTTCAGCTTCGCTCCGAGCTCCATTTAGATTCAAGCACTTTTTAAAAAGGTCAACTCGGCCTCGGCCACTTCTCTAACGTCAATTCGCCTCCAGACACTTTTTTGAGAGGTTAATTCTGGGCCGGGGTTCATTGTGGGTTCGTCCACTTGTCACTTCGCACGAGCTTCAAACACCGGTCGAGTTAGAATGGATTCAAATACTTTATACTATCATTATTAACAGTTTTTAAAACTTTGATTTAACATGTAAATATGCTTGTTGATTTTCATTCAAATGTTTTAAGGAAAAAGAAATTTAGCTCATGACACGGATATTGTGGATGTGGGCTCTAAAGTCTGGAAGTCAAGGACTGCAGGATAAATCTAAGAGGATTATTAGGAAGGAAATAAAACGTACGATACTACTCGTGCTATCGTGAAATAGTGTAACATCTCTTGACAAAGGAAGAACAACTTTTGGGTAAAACAGCACACAACTCTCCGACATGTGCGACATGTAGAAAAAAGGTTCACGAAACACGAAGCCTCCGACAGAGTCCGAGTTTCGAACAATTCAGATGAATCGATGGCCTCAGCTGCAGGAAGGTGTTTGAATTTGCAGATGCGGAAAAACAAGCCGTCTCACTAACAAACCCAAAACAGGAAAGAGTGGAGAGAAGTTTTCAAGGGTCAAAGCTTTTTAGGTTCAACTATGTAAGAGGCTTTCTCTCTCTCACACACACACACACACACACACACACACACACACACACACACACACACACACACACACACACACACACAGGAAGGGGTGTTGATGCAGGTCATATCGGGAGACAGACGGAGAGGTCAAGACTGATAACGCAGAACAATGACCTGACCCGGTCACCACATGGTCACTGTGTGTGTTGTGTGTGTGTGTGTGTGTGTGTGTGTGTGTGTGAGAGAGAGATAGCATTAAGTGCGAGTGAGTTTTGACCACCTTGACCTCCCCACCATCACCCCCCACCCCTCCACTGATTCCTGACCGCTACTTGACCATTGGTCGGAAGTAGCGCACCGCGGCTCCCCGCCCCGTCCAATCAGCTCGCTGAATGACCCTTTTGCCGTGACCACAGGCTGACCTGTTGTCACGCCGATAAGGCCCGGCCACAGACAGGACAGGAAGTTGAGGCAGGGGCCGAGAACACACACACACACACACACACACAAACACACACTAAGTGAACTCTCCCACACAAATAATAGCTTGAACTCCACAGATATGTACGCAGACGTTTTTTTTTTTGCTGCTTTATCTTCAGCGCAGCAAAATCACAAACCGCTTCATTACACTGCAGCCTGCTCTACTGTGTGCGTGTGTGTGTGTGTGTCAGCTGTAATATATAAGAGGATAAAATGCATGTGAAGCAGACAGGAGAGACAGGTGTGTGTGTGTGTGTGTGTGTGTGTGTGTGTGTGTGTGTGTGTGTGTGTGTGTGTGTGTGTGTGTGTGTGTGTGTGAGATCAGATAAGGCTGTTTTGAGGGTCGCACAGTGAGTTCTCACCCCTCCCTGGCACCAGCACTTATCCCACTGACCTCGCTCTGCACCCCTTCTGACTCGCGTGTGTTTTTGTGCGTCTTTTCTGAGCGCTTGACACGGACGTCGGCCGCCGTGACTCGCGATCGCACGTTAAGAGCAGAGGAGAGGAAGACGAGGGTCAGACGAGAGTTAGGGAGCGACATGAGGGAGAGGAGGCAGAATGGAGATTCATGGAAATTAAACTAAGATAAGAGGAAAAGGTTTTTATGACCTTATACGACATTAACATTCATTGTTATATTCATTGTTTAATTAATATTATCATAATTAAGGCCGACCTAAACGTATTTCAGACAAAGTAGGTAAAATTAAAGATTTAAATTCAGATTTTAAATTCTAGACCCATAATTTAAATCAGCTCCTGTCGTCATAGTTACATGATACCATAACACCCCCCCCTGGTTTCTACATGTGTGTTTCAACTGTCGCTGTTTGTGTCGATGTGTGTTTGATTCTGTTTGTGTTTGTGCTCTCTCTCTCTCTCTCTCTCTCTCTCCGACTCTTCCAATGGATCGGCGGGCGAGCATTTAAATGTCCGTCTGCTGCTCATCCTCCCTTCGCCCTCTTTCTTCTGCGCTCGTCTCGCTCTTTCACCCCTCTCCACTCCTCTGTTCGTCCCCCCTTCTGTGACCGGTCAAACGGATGAAGGGAAGTGTCAGCCTCCCGAAGAGCGAGCGAGGTAGAGAGACAGAGGGGAAGAGGACGGAGAGAAAGAGAGAGAGGGACCACCCCGGGCGTTCGTTTCACCCGCCGTATCACTTTCACCTGACTGCACACTTTCACTCCCGATCCCTCGCTTTCTGCTCCGCTCCGTCAACACTTTCACGCATTCACGTCTTGTTTTCTGTCTCGGCGAGTTCACAATCTGGCCAGAGCCGTCTCTCTCCCTCTCTCCTCCTGTCATCTTCCTTTTGGATTCATTCATCCGCTCTCCTCCTCCATCCTTTCACAAAAACCCTCTCCCTCGTTTACGCCTTTCTGTTCACATTTTGCACTTTCGCCATCTCTCTCTCTCTCTCTTCTCTCGCTCCTCACGTCCACGTGTTTGTCCTCCTTCTCCTCTTTCCCCGTACGCCTGGTGAGGAGTTGAAAGGTCAAAGGTCGACCTGTTCGCTGATTTCGTCGAGCATGTGCGCTGGCCGCTGTTCAGCCCCGACACACACACACAAGTACAGCTCATCCCTGTCTCAGCAGTCCCTTGCCTGAACCCGACCCGTCTCTCACACACACACACACACACACACACACACACACACACACACACACACACACACACACACACACACACACACACACACACACACACACACACACACACACACACACACACACACACACCAGCTGTCCCAGTGCGACCACGGTCCAGAGGAATGTGACAGTAGCAGATTCCTCTGTCTCCTTCCGTTTCCCTGACCTCGTCCATCTCTTCCTGTCCTCGCTCTCACCTCCGTCTACCCTTCTCCTAACCCCTTCACTTTCTCTTCCCTTGAAACTCTTCTTTCCCCTGAATCACATCTCTTTTTCGCCGAACTCCAAACAAACCACGAGAAACAACAGTGATGGCGACAGACTCGGCTCCTGCTTTGGTTTGGAAGACACAGGTTTTACAGACGTATTGGTATCAACGTGAAAACTTTTAATCCACAGAATAAATGATGCATTTCTGAGGTTATGTTTACGTCCCTGTTCGTTCGTTTGTCAGCTGGATTAATTAAAAAAAACTAGTGAACGGATTCACATGAAACTTGGTGGAAGGATGTGATGAAGGTCAGGAAAGAATCCATTACATTTTGGCGAGGATCCAGATCACATCCACATTAATATCTACATAAATATCTCTTTCAAACTGCCAGATATGACATGTTTGACATTTTCACTGATTTCTCTGGGAATAATTCATGGATCTTAATTTCAATGAGTGAAATTTGGTGCCTGGTGTTCACGCTATCCTCCCTCGAACCACACACATGAGCAGAGGCTGAAATTTAAAATCTCCCATGTGGAATTACAGCTGACAAAACTGATCTAACTCTGCGTTTGTGAAAGTACTTGAGCAAATGGATTTTAAAGCATTTTAGTTCAGTCTCTCTCTCTCTCTCTCTCTCTCTCTCATCCCTCCACAGACAGGTGTGGATTTCAGATCAACTTGGCTAAAGACAAACTCCTGGATCCAACTCTGGGAAATAAATCATTCTGACCAACTGCTGCTTCAACAAGAAAATCAAAACTCTTGGCGGCCAGAATCACAAGTAAATTCTCATGTTACTGACCTGATCTTATCAACAGAGACATTAGTTCAGCTGCTAAATAAAGAGACGCACGCACATAAACGCCGATGATTTTTTGAGACAATATGATTTTGAGGGATGGTTTCCAGGAAGAGTGACTCGTTCATTTCAGTGGGAGTCGGGGAGACGGAGAGGAAGCGTGGAGCGTTAAGTAGCATGTGCACTCGAGGCGGGAACAATGAAGTGACAAACAAACAGAATCGAGTGAAGGCTTCCTGCCGCGCTGACGGGCGACCTCGCTCCGTGCACGTCGTTTTCCTACCGGGATAAATTAGAGCCGACGGCCTCTTGTGAGCGAGGAAGCGAGTCGAGATAAACGCGCGGCTTCGGATTTTGAAACCAGTCCCTCCAGATGCATTTAATTTAGTGTTTTCTGTGGATTTAATGTAGTTGGAGGCCTTTTTCCAACAATTGAGTTCTGAACAATCAGCTCTCTCCCTCAGCAGAGTTTGTGAAACTGCAAAGAAACTGAAAATACACAGAAGGACATTATAATCACTAAGAACCTTGAACTTTCCACCTTCTCTCCTGACCCCCTCACTGTCTCGTTGGTCTGGGTTACAGGGAGGTGAGGTGGAGGTTTCTCTCCACAGGGCCTCATCTCATCCCTGACACACACACACACACACACACACACACACACACACACACACACACACACACACACACACACACACACACACACACACACACACACACACACACACACACACAC
Organism: Hippoglossus stenolepis; assembly: GCF_022539355.2. Lineage (NCBI taxonomy): Eukaryota > Metazoa > Chordata > Actinopteri > Pleuronectiformes > Pleuronectidae > Hippoglossus > Hippoglossus stenolepis. The sequence goes on along the minus strand of NC_061505.1, from coordinate 2,755,676 downwards.
ACACAGATGCACACACAGTTGTCATGCAGTGATATGTTGCTCTTGGAGAGTGAGAGGGAAGCCTCATGAGGTAATGGTTGGGACACACAAGCGTCAGGCAGAGGGCAGAAAGTCTGCTGCAAGTGTGTGTGTGTGTGTGTGTGTGTGTGTCAAATCCAGTTAGTGTCCGAAGTGACCGACTGTGAAATGGAGAATCAGGAAAAATCCCAAATGGAGAAAAATGCTGAATCAACTTGGAGAATGAGGAAATAAATAAGAGTAAAATATGCAATGAAACAAACTGGACCGTGGCTCAGTCGAGCTCAGACCTCCACCAACAGTCATCAAGTTCAGAGCTTCTGACTTTTCAGTTTAGTCGGAACCAAAATATCAGATTAAATATCCACCGATTAAAAAGAGGTGTTCTGGGTCAACAAAGTGTTTGCAGAGTGAAAACACTTTGTTGGATAGTTTGGACTTTTGGACCAATCACAGGAAGTAGAGACAGAATTAAACAACAGAAGAAGAAGAAGAAGAGGAAGCAGCTGCAGTCTTCACCTCCGACGATATAATGTTTGAATCACGAGGACGTTCATTTGAACTCGTGTGGACTACTGTAGTACTGCGCCTGAAGGTGCTGATGCTGGTAGTGAAACCATAATACTGTGACCATGGCAACCAAAGGAAGCGCTTCATTCATTTTCTCCATTCAAACAGAAAGACTACTACCCCCCCACCTGACGACACACCCACGTCTATAAACCAATCAGAGTCAAGTACAGGTAGACGCCGCCCACGTAGGTGATGACGACAGGACGTACGTGTGTCAGACAGAATTCTTTAGTCCCTAAATTACAACGTGAAACCAAAACTAAATCAGATCAAATGAAACTATGGAACAAACACATGAAGCTCAGTTGGAGCCTCTCCAACCCGGGGCTGAAGGGCCCCAGTGGCCCCGGGTCTCAGGGAACACGTCACTGATGGTCACGGAGGGAATGTGTCGCATGGGGCCGCGCAGGCCGGTCGCCACGTTGTGGATCATCACTGTTTCTTTGGTAATTAGGGGCAAAAATGTGGAGAAAGGAAAAGAATCAAAAGCAAAATAAAAAGAGGTCAAGGGGGAGGAGGAGGAGGAGGAAGGGAGAAGATGGCATCTCAAAAAGGAAAAGAGATACATGAATGGATGGAATTTGACTGACTGTGGTCGACCAGAGGAATGAAGCCGGGACCAATCAATGACAGTGAACACACACACGACCGGGCCCAAGGTGGAAGAATGCGTGCCTGGCGAATGAGCGGCCGGAGACGGAGGGGATGAGTGGAACTCTGGTGTTGCAAGCGTTTTTCTGGGGGGATGCCACACCGCAGCGCGCCCACTCAGACACACACACACACACACACACACACACACACACACACACACACACACACACACACAGGGAGAACAGGGCCAGCCAAAGGTTTTGAAGTAACCACAGACTTCTGAATGTTCTAAATATAGGAGGATTGATAGGATCTGTGGATAATGGGGTAAAAGCGCATGCGCGCGCACACACACACACACACACACACACACACACACACACACACACAACACACACACACACACACACACACACACACACACACACACACACACACACACACACAAACACACACACGCAGGATAACGTTGCTGACAGCTCCGATAAGCTCGTTACAGCGAATGAGCCTCGTTCTCGACAGTTGGTGAGAAGACTCTGGCTCGTGTGCAGCGTTTAAGACATGTCCGGGGTGATAAGAGGTTAAATGAGCCCGGAGTCGAGTGCGTGATGTTCAGCTGCTGCGTGCACATCTACAGGTCAACATCTAAACCAGAGAGACGTTCTCTCTTATTCCAGATTCATCAATGTGAGAATTTGCTACTTTTTCTGGGTTGTATCTTTGTAAATTTAATATTTTTGGAATATTTTCTGTTTGGTAAAAGCAGTTCGGAGACATTATTTTTGCCCTCAGGGAAATTTCAAAAGACATTTCTCAATTATCTTATTGAATAAACTTAACTAACTTGTTCATAAAAGATTATAAAATATTATTATTACTATTGTTTATCAACCTTTGCACCAAGAACTTTAGCAAAAGACACGTGAAATTTCTTGTAAACCAACTCAAACCTAACCTGTACCTCACTGAATTACTCTTCTATCTGTAAAGACGCGAGTACTTTGTCTTTATGAATAAACAACTTGAGGTTTTCTCCATAATCCATAATATTCAGGGCCGAGCTTCATAGTCATGAAAACTGTCAGCTACCGACATTAAGACTCTGGATTCTTTATTAAAATTCGACCTTTTGCAAAACCTTTAAATGTATAATAATGTGTTTAGGTAAATATGTTGTGTGGCTGCTGAAGAGAGAATTTAATTTAATAAATGTAACCCTAACCCTGACAATTTTTTACCAAATGTAATGTTAAGTAAATGACAAATGATTTATATTTTTGTTATTACTTCCTCTTAATTTATCAATAAATATGACAGACACAGGAACAGCAGATAATATATTAATGGATTAACTCGTTGAAAAATTATGATGAATTATTTAAGAATACTGGGGATTTTTCGGTCAGGTTTTTCTAAAATAAACAAAACAAATATTTATTTTTATTTGTATTGTTCAACAAATATTTGTGCATTTCATTTCATTTTATTTTACAATTTACAACTCATGATTCTGGATTTTAAAACTTTCTTAATCATACTTCACTGTAGGAGTTCTTTTACATTGGCTTATATAATGTTATTCATACTTATCGCAGTTTTACAATATTCCTGTATTTTTTGGTGAATACAAAAATAGAGTAGTGCAGTGAATATATATGAATGATGACAAAAAAATATATATAACTCTTCAGGGTTTAAAACTATTGAACTGAACTGAGTTTCAGGATCTCCAGAAAAAATATTATTAAATTATATTATTGCAGGGGTGTCGGAAAAAAATAGATTTTGCGATCGTGTATGTTGTGTGACAATGAGCCTGAAAACAACGTAGATATTATTAATATATATATATATATATATATATATAATATATTGCATAAATACGCAACTACGCTTCAACAATTATTTTTTACAAGCTGGTTTTCAAAGTGCTCGGCGACAAACCACGTTTTCATCTCCTGTGTATCAAATGTGTGTGTTAGAGAGTGTGTGTGTGTGTGTGTGTGTGTGTGTGTGTGTGTGTGTGTGTGTGTGTGTGTCCTGGGGGAACTCCCGTCTCGGCCCTGTCCCAGGACCCCGGAACCTTCCAGAACACCGGGACCCGACCACACAACAAACGGCCCCGTCAGCGTGATTTATCGGCCATTCACCACCAGGTCACACACACACACACACACACACCCAAATATATATACACACAAAGACACACACACACACACACACACACTCCAAAGCATCAATGCACGCGTATGAGGACATATGAAAGCGCCCATGTCAACGCACAAACATGAAAAATTAACCCAAATTGTGTGGATCCGTCAAACGCACACACACACAAAGATGCTCGTGCAGATGTGTACACACAGGACGGAGGAATGCACTTCTTTTGATATGATAAGAAAGGTTCAGAAAAACAATGGATGAGAGACAGAAAGAGACAGAAATAAAAGAGCAGCAGAGCTGAATAACTCCAAAAGATTCTGATCGGCAAAAGAAAAGCGAAAGGGGAGGAGGAGGAGGAGGAGGAGGAGGAGGAGGAGAGGATGGAGGGAAGGAGAGGATGGAGACGGAGGAAGAGGAGGATGAAGCGAGCAGTGGGAGCAAAGGAGGGAAAGGCGAAAGAGCAGAGGATGAAGAGGGAGGGAGAGGGGGGAGTAGAAGTAAACATCGATGCCGGATGAATGCAATTTTTTTTCTTTTCTCCTTCTCCCCATCTTCCCCCCTTCCTTCTCCTCCTCCGAGCGAGAGAACAAGAGGCACTGCATCATCCCGACAGGCGGAGAAAGAGAAGAGAGGGAGAGAGAAAGAGGGATTGTGACGGAGGGATAAAGGGCTATCCGTCTCTGTCTGTCACCTCATTCATCGTCCCCTGCTCCGTCCTGCCGGCCCATCCGTCATCCGCTGTCACACACACACACACACACGCACACACACACACACTTTCCAACCACTTTCACACACTCTGCAACAACGACACACACACACATCAAAGACGAGCGGCCAGGCACACAAACTTCGGCTCGTTCTCCGCCCTGTTTCACACATTCACTGCGATGACACACAAACGGACGCGCACACAACTACGTTCAGCGACACACACACACTCAAACACTTTCACAGCGATGATGACAAACACGCGGACACAAACACAAGCCAGGAAAGCCACACAAACTTTCTCTGAGGCTCTTCGCCCCGTTTCACACATTCACAAAGGTCACAAACACAGATACACTCAACTGGGATGACAGACACACAAACACACACCAAAAGAACACACTCGCCAATGACGATGGCAAACGCGAGTTCCCCTCGCTTTCACGCACTCGCCTGCCAAGCGCCCCTTGTTTTTTCGCAAAGTTGAAATACGACAACGACACACTCGCCGCCCTCTCGCACGCGCAGACACACATGCACACTCGCTCCGCCCAACATCCTGGATTCTCAGCGCCCAGTTCTGTCCCTCCTCCGTCTGGTTCTGGTTTTTCCCAGGACCCGGAAAAACAAGACCGCCCGGCCACTTCCTGCCCTCGTCTGTTTCTCAGTCTCAGGTCTGAGGACCCGGGACGACTGGGGACGTGTTCTAGAACTGGAGCAGGTTCTCACCAGAGACTTCAGACTGTGACCTTATAAAATACTAAATGATGAAACTGTAAAAGCCAATCACACGTCACTATACACTTGCTCTCCAGAGTGAGTCCACGGGAGAAGACAGCAGAATTGACTCCGAGCGAGTGGACGTGTTGATGAGGTTTCTAACACTGGAAGAACACAAATATCTCAGGATGAAGAAGAGGAGCCGTACACGTAGAAGACGAAGACGTCAACTTGGAAAGACGAGGAGATTCCAGAGCTTTTGGTGATGAGGGCCGAAACAGAGATTGTCAAACAAGTTGCCAGAGACTCTACCATCTACCCAGGCTCCGCCCCTCGTCCTCGTCAAACTCCAGGAAATGTCTGGACCCTATTTTCCAGAGTTCAGTCGAGAAACTGTTATCTAGAGAATCGCTCACGTTATCACACCAGACTACAACGTGTGCGTCAAAGTCTTTCTGACAGAAATATCGATTAATCTCAGTGAGATTTTACCTAATAATAAATAAGGAGAAAGATCTACAGATCATTTGATTGGTCTGATATTCTGCAGCAGTCTTTTGCTTCGTCTCTGCACGTGCACCATTTTTAAACATCTCTTCAAACGTATTCTGCAAACAGCCTTTATTTTGTTAGTCATGGCCTCTGTGTTTCTCTGCTGCACCTTTACGGTTTCCTGCGTTAACAAATTTTGTGTCCAGCTTAAACCTGTCTTAGAAATTAATTTATTATTTTTAAAAGGTTATTTCTCACTGTAAAAAAAAGTGAGGAATTCGCCGAGAAATAAGAGAGAGACAAGAAAGAAAAGGACGAAATGTCGGAAGTTTAGCGTCGGAAGTTTAGAAGACATCAAACAGCAAGAGGAGATAAAAGAGGGCTGGAAGAGATGAGAAGGATGGGGAATTAAAAAAAAATAATAAATGAGAAGGGGTTGAATAAAATCAGAAATAAAGGAGGAGGACGAGGACTGTGAGGGAGGATGGGAAGAAGGATGAAAAGGACGAGGGGAGGGAGCGAGCGACGAGGTAGAAAAAAAAAGATAGCGGAGGCAAAAACAGAAAGAGAGAACGAAGGAGAGGAGGACCACGAGGGAGACAAAGACCTACTTGTCTCAAGTCACTGAAGGCCAGAAGCAACGTGTCACCCTGGAAGCCTGCGACCGGGCCGGCTCTGGCAAAACCTGTGGGAAAATACAAACCCGCCCCCCCAGTCCACCCCCGGAGAGAGGGAAGAGAGGAGGAGGAGTAGGAGGAGGAGAGGAGAGAAAAAAAGAGGAGAGGGTGAAAAACTGAATAATAAAAGACCTGGTTGGATTTGCTATGCATCGGGATAGATTGGCAGACAAATGACAGCCTGGTGAGGAGGAGGGAGGAAGACGGGGAGGAGGAGGGAGGGAGGGAGGGAGGGAAGGGTGTTAGAGTCATGTCGCTGGGTCTTGTTGAAAAAGAGTGTGTGTGTGTGTCTGTGTGTGTGTTTGTGTGACTAAGAGAGGGAGAGTGTGTGTTTGTCGGTGTGAAAGAGCAAAGGGTTTTGTAGCGTACGCTGTGTTGAATGTGTGTGTGTGAGAGAGTTGGTCGCCTTGTCAAGTGTGTGTGTGTGTGTGTGTGTTTGTGCGTTCACTCGTTGTTTGTGCAGGGCCCCGCCGCCGTGTTCGAGAACAGGCGAGAACTGTTGGATTTTGAACCCAGGGTGACGCCTGTGTGTGTGTGTTTGTGTGCGTTCGTATTGCTTGTGTGTCGGGGTCGTACGGAGTGTGAGCTGGGGTCCTGGCGTCAGTTGGCCCCCGTAAACAAGCCGACGGGTATTCTGAGCGAGGGAACGAAAGAAAAGAGGAGTGCTGCGGGGAGAGAGGGAGCATAGCCTGTCGCTAATCCCTTTCACCTCAGAGCGCGCACACACACACACACACAGACACACACACATTACACGCCTGCCATCTTCAGTGACCCCCGTGACACACACACAGACACACACAAGCTACAGTATCTGTCGAAGTAACCTTTACTCCTACATCCATTATTTTACCTTTAACTTCACTCTTCACCTCCTATTCCTCTGTTTCTTTCCTCCTCCGTTCATCTCATTTCTTTTCCCTCCTCGTTTGAACAAAGTTTTCCAACCCTGACCCGTGCGCACGCCGCCGACCGACAGCCAATCACAGCTCTACACCCCCGTGACTTACGTAGGTAATCAGGAAGGACTTTACTGTTCCACCCACAGAATGTAAATAAAGATGGAGGCCAAGTGTCCACTTCGTCCCCCCGTTTAGAAATGAAGCTCAGATATTAAACGTGCAGGAGACGTCATGTGGCGTCTGTGCAGCCGTGATCGTAGTGCGGAGACACGGTGTTGAGGCCCCACTGATATATAGATATATATAAAAGTGATGTTTTAATGACTTGTGCTGTTTGTTTGTCAGCACAAGAACATAAACATACCGAGTTAATTTTGTGGAACATGAGCCAAGACAGAAGTAATTCTGGATCTGAATGAACGGGGGAGATCCAGGATGTTTGTTTTCGTGCTCTTTAACACGGCGCGATGCGGCGCTGACGGAGGTTTCCTCTCTCTGAGGGCCCTTCACGTCGATTTGTCGGTGGGATTACGCAAAATCCACGGAACTGATTTCAAAACAAACTCTGTGGAGGAATGCGATCGGGGGCCTCGGAAGAACCCGTAACGTTTTTGGTGTGGATTAAGGGGCAGATCCAGATTTATTTATTTTTCGGTCCATTCAGCCTTTTTGTCACCTTTTCAGGGAATAATGCAAATATTGATTTAAAAAAAAAAATCAGCCGGAAAACAATTTGGTGCAGATCTGATAAAAACCTGAATATATTAGATCTCAGTGTTTTTATAGGGGAGTAGTTTTTTACTCTATTTTAATGTGTAGCTGAGATGAACTTTGATTTATTGAATTATATGATACACTATGTTTTCTTACAAATAAATGATTACGGGTTTGTCGGACTACTTCTTTTCTTCTTTTATATTTCAACTAATTTTCTCAACCCAATTTCTTTCCAATTTTCCTCATTGTTTCCAGCAGATTTAGTTTTCCCCACTCAAGATTTCTTTCTTCCGCTTTCTTTCACTTTTTCAGTCCGTTGCTGTTAAATATTGGCTGCTCTTTTTTTTGGTTGCTCTTCATCTTCGTCTCATTAACTTTCCTTTCATCGCTTTATTTCTCTCTCCTCCATCTTTTTCCCATGTTCCCTCCTTCTCCTCCCTCAGCTTCTCCTCCTTTTTGCCGTGTTCCCCGCTGATCGTGTTCATTTCATCTGCACCTCCCGCTCCTTTTTTTTTTATCTGTCGCAATCCTGAAATTCCTCCCTCTATTTAATCTCTAATCCCTCTTTCTTTTGCTCTCCCTCACTTCCTCCGTCCTTTCAGAGTCACCATTAATTTTCATTTAATCCCTCCTCTCATCCGTGTATTCTGCCCCGTATTCTTCTTCTGGTGGTTTTCTTTTAATTTCACACCTCTTTCATTTAATCCTTTTTCCGTCTGCCCTCTTCTCTCTCTCCTCCCTTTCATCCCATTCTTCTCTAACCCTTTTACCCTATTTTTATCATTTAACCCTTCCTTCCTTCCTTCCTTCATTCACTTTCTTTCTTTAACTTTATCCAACGATGTAGTTTTCTTCCTTTTTCACTTGATCATTTTTCATCTCTATCTTTACTCTAGTTTTCAGACTATTTCTGCTTTTTAGTTTTATTTAATGACTCCTTCCATCCATTTTCTATTCCTCTGTTTACTCCTCCTTTCATACATTCGTTTTTTATCCTTCTTTCTCACATCACTCGTTCACGAACCCATCGCTCTGACTATTCATCCTCTCCCTCTGTCAAATATTCCCCCTCTTTTCCTTTCATTTATCATCTCACCTCTCTTTATTTTAATCCATTTACAGTTTAACGGTAAAAAAAAAAAATCCCATCCTCCCATTTCTTCCCCTTTAATCCGTTCATCCACCTTTGCACTTTTCATTTTACCCCTTTCCATTAATCCCTTGTTCCTGTTCTTCTCTCCGCTTTCTCTGTCAGGTCCCTCCATCTTTCATTCATCCCTCTTCCCCCTTAAATTAAATCCCTCTCTCCCCCGCCACCACATCCTTTTGCTCCGTCCTGTGGTTTCCTTCTGCTTATTTCTCTCTCTCTCTCTCTCTTTTGAATTCTTCACATCCCTCAAATTGTTTGCCTCTTCTTTCTTCCATTCTTCTACTGTATCTTCACCTCCTCCCGTGTCTGTCTATTCTTGCAGTGTTTTTTTTTACTCCCTCTTCTGGGCCCTCCGTCTGCCCCGAATAAGTAACTCCGTAACCTCCTAACCCCTCCGCAGCACTGCACGCATGTCACTGTGCATTATGTCACACACACACACACACACACACACACACACACACACACACACACAACACACACAGACACACACACACACTGTGACCCGCACCGTGACTCTAAGAACCTTGATCACGAACAAAAAAAAAAACTGAGCCAACGACGCCTGGCACTCTTTCATTTCTCCTCCTCCTTTATCTCCGAGCGCTCTGCATATATACGCCTCAACAGAAGAAAAAAAAAAACAAGGCGATGGAGGGAGGTGAGGGGAGGAGAGGGAAAGAATGCATGGGGGGGGGGGGAGGAAGAGGAGAGAGCAGTGAGGATGCGATGGGAAGGAGGATGGGAAAACGATTGACAGATGAGAGGAGTGTCGGGGGGGGGAAGGGGAGGAGAAGAGGGGATCTAAAGGATGCTCTCCGCCGAACCATGCAACTGGTTGTTCCATAGCGCCCCCTGTGCCGTCAAATCTAAACTGCACCCATGCAACATTTCAAGCTTGCTCACTTGAACAGTTTTTGAATTCAAAATCATAAAAATGCTAAGTTTTAGTTTTGTTGGGAATACGTGTATTTTGTGTGGTTGTGGACGAGTGACCTTTAAATCTGCGTGTTTGATGTGGTGCACGTCTTATGTGGGATGAAGAGGAGAGAAGAAATATGTCACAGACGAAGAAAGGGGATGAAATGACGGCAGAGAGAAGAAGGAAGAAGAGGGACGAAAATGGGAAGAACAAAAAGAGGAAGGCCAGGAAACCAATCTAACCAATATTAAAGATGCATTTATAATAAATATGAATGTGTAAAAGTGAATGTCGACTCACTCTCGCACTCCTTGACGTCGGCGTTGAGCTGGTGCAGAGCTCCCATGGAGATCTGTCGGATCTCGGGGTCGAGCAGCAGCTGCATCAGCGAGGTGGAGATGTGTTTACAGGCCGACATGCACGCCGTCTGAGCCACTTTACCCTGAGAGACGGAGAGAGGGAGAGACGTTGGTTAGTGAGCGGCCACGTTGACGTCTCAGTCACAGTTTGACATCGTGTCCAGCGTCCGTCTTGGTTTTTTGGAGGATCGTCGTTTTAGAGAGTGATTTTTTTTTCTCGTAGACTTCTAGAGAACCAACCAGTGGAGTCGCCCTCTGCAGGTCGTTTGAGAGAAAACAGGTTTCAGGCACTTGGACGTTGGTTTCACTGTTTTTCCATCAGACAGCAGCAAAACAGACCTTCATATGAGCGACGACATTTTAAAGGGACACTACAAAGATTTTAAAAATATCTGCTAACTTTTTTTTTGTCTTTTGTCGACCTGAGAACTTCTCTAAGACTGAAACACGGTGGTTTGGAGACAGTGTACAGGTGTTACTCTTTTAATCGAGGCTGATTTAAAAGAGCTCTACATCTTAATATGAGAGAGACACACACACACACACACACAAAAACTCACTCACTCACACTCACACACACACACACACAGTATGCTGAGTTCAGGTGTAGTCAGAATGATGAAGTACTATATTAAGAATAAAAGCAGCGGATGAGGAAGTACATGACAACGCATTAATACAGAACACACAACATGTGTTTGTGTGTGTTTGATTGAGTGTATACTGTGTGTGTGTGTGTGTGTGTGTGTGTGTGTGTGTGTGTGTGTGTGTGTGTGTGTGTGTGTGTGTGTGTGTGTGTGTGTGTGTGTGGCCTCAACGTCTACATTCCAACAGAATGAAGCTGAGCTGAAAAGAGGGAAACAACAGAAAATGAGGTGAAGGTAATCCAAAGCAGAGGAACAAGCTCTGGTAATCATTAGATAACTTAATTATGATTGTGATATAACTTTAAAATCTCCAAAAGTTTCGACAATATGTTATGTTGTAAACAATCGCAACAACCGAAAGCTATTAAAAAATGACACTAAACACGTGTGTTGTTATTGTGATTCCCACTTGTTCACTAACAAATGAAAAATCCAATCTTTTATAAAAACACATTAATCGACATGTTATTTCTAATTCTTTGCTTTCGTGAACAAACAATCTAATGAAATGATTTAATAATTTTAGTGAAAAACTTCATTCCCTCTTTGTTTTCTCCTGCTGAAATCACTGTAACAAACAGAGTCCCTAGGTTTCTGCACATCTGAATGACTGAATGTCTTTGAGACAAAATAATTTAACACAATGAAATTAAATTCTTTGCTTCACAGAAACTCTGGTTTCCTCAAAGAGATTCGTAAACTTCATCTCATGACAAACATCGGCAGCAGCAGAAAGTGAAGCTCGGTTCATTCAGGAGGCTGCGCTCGCCTCAGAGGGAAAAATCTAAATCACACACACGGTGAACACGTGCGTCCACACATGTTCGAGAAACACACACCTACAGACCGGCCGGATTTCCTCCACTACGACGCTGGCCTCTGAACTCGGTACGCACACACACACTCCACACACATACGCTCCACACAGACACACACACGCTCCACACAACCCCAGGGGTGAATTATCATAGGGTGAGATTGAGCGTGAAATGGGTTAATTCTATTTACATGTCCTGAACCAGCACTGACTGACACACACATGAACACACAGGTAGGTCTGTCTGACAGAAACGTCTCAGAGTTCAACACAGGAGGCAACTGGGAACGATTAGAGGAGAGGAGGAGAGAGGAGGAGAGGAGAGGGAGGAGGAGGAGAGGAGAGGAGAGGTATGAGGCAATGAGTACGGAGGGGAAAAGTGATGGAGGGTGAGGAAAAGAAAGTAAGGTAAGGAAACTTGAAGATCAGTGAAGAGGGGACAAATTATGGAAGGTGAGAGGAGAGAAGGTAAGTAAGCGGAGGTGAGGAAAGGAAGAGAAAGCTAGGTAGGTTAAGGAAAGGGAGTGATAAAACCGAGTGATGCTTCTTCTCCATCCTCCCTCCCTCCCTCCCTCCTCCCAGCTAACGAGAGACGTTCATCAAAGAGCTCGTTAAAAGCCACTCGGCTGCTAACGGCTGAACAAATAGACGAGAGAGAGAGAGAGAGAGAGAGAGAGAGAGAGAAAGCAGGCGAGGGAAGGAGGGAAGGAGACTGGCGGGGTCAGGCGGAGGAACAGACGAGGGGAAGGGGGCTGGTGAATAATCAAGGTCGAGGAATGAACGAGGGAAGAGGAAGGAAAAGGAGAAGAGGGAGGAATGCAGACAGATGAGAAAGACAGTGAAATATTCAAATAAAAGCATCTGTCTCTCGTTCTCTTCATGTCGACGTTCGGGGGTTGAAATTCAGTTTAGACTTTAAAACTTCTGTATTATTAATGTCAATATTAAATCAAATGACGACGTGTAAAGTGAAATTTGTCTCATGTCTCTACAGAACCTCCTAAAAGTTCATTTTATTATATATACATTAATTCGTTTGTGTGTATTTTTCATTGTTGTCAAAAAGTTGTAAAGATTTGAGTAGAACGGTGGGTTTTTGCATAAACACACTGAGGAGTCAGAGTAATATTTGATCTGTCTGAGCTACACTTCAAATGAAAAGAGGCTCAAAGGACTTTTGACAAATTACTTAGAACAACCAGAACCTCGTATGTGAAGCTTTTCAGTGCGATAACAGATTGACGGGCACTTCCAAACAGAACCGCTCCTCCCAAGTGCTCCCTGCGGACTTCGGCTCCGCGATGCCAGGAGCAGGCCGAGTTAGGAGAAACGCACCGGCGCGGCGAGTCCTTCCCGATGCCATAACGCCCTGATTCACGACTCCTGGAGAGGATTCGACACGGTGTATAATATGCTCTCCGTCCATCCAGAAAGCTGTCAGTCAAACCGAGGAGCCGCCCGGGGCAGCCAAAAGTCAAGAGGTGGGATCGCGGCAAAAGAAAAATACGATACTGGCGTGCGACACCCCCGGAGTTCTTCCGACTAAACCCGCGGCGTGGAGTTCTGAGGGGGCTACAGGTGCTTGTTGTGATTCACGACCTGGATTTATCTGCTCGTGTGTTTAGATTCAACACAAACTCAAGCTCGGATTCGCCGTAAAGGGAGAAGCTCCGGGACTTTCGGCCTCGTGGAACAAATTCAGATAGTTGCGTTATGGCAGGAATTAATTCATGTCACTCAGGAATAACACCACAAAAATGAAGTCTGGACTTTTGTGAATGTTTTCACTCTGAGTGTAACCTTGACACAGACACACAGACACACACACACACACACACACACACACACACACACACACACACACACACACACACACACACACACACAGAGAGAGCCAGTGCAAGCAGCTTCACCTCAAGGACTCAAAACCACATTTAATCTGACAGACACCAGAGTTGGAAATTTCATTTTGTCTAATGGAACAAGTGGTAAATCCATTTTTTTTAACTGGCTTTTTTTCCCTCTCCTCCGCACACGACTGCATATTATTGTGAAAGACGCATATTTTTGCTCATATTAAAGTTGACTATCTTAAATTGAAATGTTTTCTTTTAGCTCCTGTCTCTTTAGGAAATGTTATAAAATACCGAATAATAATAATATGACTATTCCTGTTTTCACAGCTACGAATTCTATAAAGAAAACAATATCAAACCTCAATTAGATTTTTCTTTCAGAGTCCGATACAGATATCGTGGGTATTATTGCACATTTTTTAAACATATACAGCTCCAGAAAAAAAATCAAGCAACCACTTCAAATTGCTCGATAGTTTAAAGAATGGAACTAAAATGTTCATTTTACTTTAACACATTTCTATCAACAGTAAAAACCAGAGAAACTTATAATCTCGTAATTTTTTTCCACAGCTGTATACTGGCCAATAACGGTATTGGAAATTATTTTCTTTCTAATATCCATTTACTCAGGCCCTGGAGAATATCAAGTTTTTGAGTCGGGCAGAACGTCTGGGACGATGTTAACCGGCCAAAAGTTTCTCGAACATTTGCCCGACGCAATCAAACCGGCGTTAACAACTTGAAGGTGACTGCGCACGATTACAACACATGAACACAGACGCAGGCAAACGTGCATCACTTCCTTTTCATCCCACATGCCGGTTTGGTGTAGGGAGGTGATCGGGGTCAAATTTAAAAAACGGGTTAACAAGGTCAGTCAGGGATTTGGTAAACAACACTCCGTTACCACAGCAACCGCAGATACTCACCGGTAAGGTAGCGTGTTCTGTTGGCGTTCCCTGAGGTAAAAAAAAAAACATAAACCGGGAGATTTAGCCCCTGGCAGAGCCACTGAAACTAAGGTGTTATTAATGGGAGACATGAATAGTTACAGGAAACCGAAGCACGAAAATAGAGCTCCTGAATCAAACCGCTGCGATGACACTAACAGCTTTTTCCACCTCTGTGTTTTATTGCACACGGGCCCTTGAGACGATGCTAATCTGACTATCTGGCGCTCGGCGGGAGCATCACGGGGAACTCCCCGACGCGCAGAGGAGAAGCCGCCGCCAAACGCTTCTCGGAGCGCTGCAGGACGAACGATCAAGGAGCATTACAGGTCCAAGAATTTCCTCTCTGATTTTCATGCTATCACTTTCACTCCCAAGGCCATTCCCCGTTCCATCTCTAAACCTGAGCTCAATGTGATTATGCGTCTTTAGCGACGTAGCGCTGAACTCTTGCAGAATTATTAGCTCTTGGATATGGCAATGTTTTAATCTCTGGGAACTGGGACGTCAGACGTGTGGGAGCTTCTTAGAGCTGTTAAAGAAATGTGAGCCCGCCGCTGTTCCCTCAGCACGTCTGCTCCCGTTAAATTCACAGCCGCTAAAAAACTAAAACACACACACACACGTAGAGAATGTGGCAGATCATTGCAAGAATGTTGCTGTGTCACAGTGAGAATTCACTTCATTATAATCAGTGACAGGTCAGCGTGTGTGTTTGTGCTTATTCCAAGTTGCATAACCTCTTGGATTTCATTTTCTTAAGAGTCATAAAAACAACACGGCCTCTAATCCTGGATTCTTGGTTTTTTTTTTTTATACAATATTTTTCTTCCAGTCTATTTCCTTCAAGTCCAGTTCTACGAAACCTTGACCGTGTTCAGACCTGGTGTTAACATCCGCCGCTGCAGCCTCTGAGTTGAGACACAGCAAATCAAACAGATCTGAGAACCCCAGATATATAAAATATGTTTATCACACAACCTTCACCCAGGAGCAAAAATCAAACACTTCTAGTCGAAATGTGACAAGAATAATTATGATCCTGACTCAGCAGGATATGATGCAGCGGCTGTAGGACAGTAAAAAAATTTGATTTTGGTCAATGAAGATCTGTGCGACAGAGATACTGTAGATGAAGTAGAATTAATGCGAGAACAAGCTGATACCTGTGTGCTATCACCAGTATTAACATCGGCAGTAATTTTGTATTCCTGCTTCTCCTCCCTTCAATAGTATCAACTTCATTTCTGAGTAACTCTACTCTTTTATACGATCGCCTCCGTTCCAGAGGGTCATACCACCCGGCTTTTTAGATCCATAGCATCTGATCTACTTAGGAGGCCCCGTGCCATGTGTGAGTGTGTGTTTAAGTGCGTGTGTGAGTCGGGGGTCATGTCCGGGGCTCATGGGGGTGTAGGAAAAGCTTCTTAGAAGTGCTGGAAAACACTTAGCTCAACCACCGTGTGTGTGTGTGGCCTTATGGCCTTGTGACCCGCTTTGACCAAATCTGTGTGCGCAATCATCTTAGCGCCAACCCGAGTGTGTGTGAGTGTGTGTGAGTGTGTGTGAAGATTTAAGAAAACTGTCCGTGTGCATTCTACAGGAACCGAATAAGCGTATATAGCTCACACAGATTCTGGATCAACTAACTGAGAATAAACTCAACGAAAAAGACAAATTCAGCGTGAGAAAAACATCTGGATTAAAGACCCCGAATAAAGATGGAGGACGTGTCTCCACTTTCCTCAAATATCCAGAAGTGTAGCTGAAAGAATCTTGAATTCAAACGCTGCCATGTTGTGGATTTAGAGTCTGTTCAGTAGCGATCGGGGGATTTAGGTATGAAGGTCCCACCGATACAAAAGCTTGACCAATCGTACGTCAGTCTCACTCGTGAACACTTGGACATGAGCGTGAGAAGAGAAGAGAAAGACAAAGATTATTTGACACGTGCTTTGAGTTTGTGTTTCGGTCCATGTCCCATCTACTAACATGGAAGAGGTGTAGTTTACGACCTATACTGTCTCCAGCCATGATGAGGATGAAAGGGGACATTTGAATTAATCTCTGCCGAGTTCAAAGCTCGATATATTCGTAGGAAAGTGCAGCTCTCCAACCATCACGTGTTCTCCTGTCACTTTCTCTCCTTCACGGGCCTTTTGACTTGAAGTGATGGGTCACATGATCAGTTTAATCCGCCCACAGGGGCTGGAGGGCGACACTTTTGGGGCGATGGACGGTGTTAAGGATTATACAAAACAAATGTGAGAAGTCACAAGCAGCTTCCACGATTATTAATCCTGGATTTTTCGCACCGTCGCCTGAAACTAAAATCTTTATTTAATTTACCAGGGAACATTTAAGACGCTTACTGGATGAAATGATTTCTCCGACACGTATTTCATTGGGCTCTACGGGGAACCGTGTGCTGTTCGTGGTGCAATATGAAATCCTGACGGAGCGTGTAATGTCATCACGACCAGGCTGCGGAGTCAAGAGTCTGAGCCGCTGTGTAATCTCATGCTGCTGACCCGAGCAGCTCGACCCTTTAATGAGCTTAACGGGCCCCATGTTAACGATCTAACCCGTAACGAGCTGATACTCTAACGAACTAAAGCAGATTGTCCTGCCCTGTGATGTCTCATGCTAACATGCAGGGAGACGGCTTAATATAACACACACACAAGGACACACAAGGACACACACGGACACCAGGTGTGCACTCATGGCGACATTCAGTGGGGATCAGAGACTGTGCATAAAGATGGACGGCACGGCGGCTCCCCAAAGTGAAGCCAAAGAGTCCTGATCGCCCCCTGGTGGCTGGATGCAGTATAGGTTATAAACCCCCGCCTCCTCCATGTTAGCGGAGGGAACTAAAAAATCAGTACACGTCAAATAAATGTTGGTTTCAGTCATTTTAGGTAGTTTGGTTGTAATTAGTTATTTAAGTTAGGGATGACTAGACTACATGAGTAAACTACAATTAATATGTGTGTGTGTGTGTGTGTGTGTGTGTGTGTGTGTGTGTGTGTGTGTGTGTGTGTGTGTGTACTAACAGGCAGGTTGGTGAAGACGCTGAAGGTGCTGTTCAGAAAAGCGATCAGGTCGACCAGGTAGTCGCTGGCGGCCACAGTCCCGCCTCCCTGCACCGCGGTCAGCCAATCGTAATCAGCCAGCTGCAGGAACTGGTCGATCTTGGCGTTGAGGTTGGTGTAGATCTCCGCCTCCGCCGCGTGACGGGCGTCCTGTGAGAGGAAAACAGAGAGAGAGAGAGAGAGAGAGAGAGAGAGAGAGAGGAGAGGACATGTGAAATGTCAGATACATTTTATTTCTGTAATTTGACTGTTGATATAAAGGTAAAGGAAGGAAGATGAACAGAGAGAGTTACACAAAGCAGGAAAAGAAAGGATTTGTTTAAGGAAATGAAGGTAAAGACGGAGAGAAGAAACCAGGAAGGAAACAAGGAAGGAAACCAGGAAGGAAACAAGGAAGAGTGCGTTTACCTTGAAGGTGGACGTCCCGTACAGCTTGGTGGCGTTGGCCGTGTCGGGAGGAACGTTGGTGATGTTTGATATAAACTCCTCCAGGAATTGGCAGCACTGCTCCAGGTGGGTGGTGTTAATGATCACCTGCACCAACTGACACACACACACGGACGCACAACCAAGAGAAAACACAAACACCACAACTTCGTCACATTGTCTTTTTGACATTTGTTCAACTTTTGCATACGGAATAAACTCAAGAGAAAAACTTCTAAGTATATAAATAAATACTTTTTGCATCTGTTAAGCCGTCTCTGAAATGGGACTAAGGATGATATTGATATATATTCTTTTTGTGCTGACTTTCAACGTCTACACAACTTGTTGTCATGTGATCTGGAGTCTTTGTGAGTTCATACAAAACAACTGCGTGGCGACAGGGGGTCACACACACTCCCTGATCTTTCACGAGGAGAAACACAAAACTTGTGCGTCTGGTTTCTGAAGTTGTTGCAGACTCGTCTAGAAATCTACTCGGAGGAAGTGACGTCACAGCGAGCCTCTCAAATCGCGTCTTCGTGGACGGACGATTCAACGTCCACTGATACTTTGCGGAATTTTCCCTAACACAACATTTTATCAATACATCCTGTCTGGGTGAATTACAGACTGAGCGATCAGAGTTTCACTGACGTTGGTGAAGCGTGTTCCTTCTGAGGGGGATTATTACAAGCATCAAGTTTTTTAAACACTGAACACACACACACACACGCGCACACACACACACACACACACACACACACACACACACACACACACACACACACACACACACACACACACACACACACACACACACACACACACACACACACACACACACACACACACACACTACCTCTGCCAGCCCGACATTCTTCTTCTTAATGGCGTAGTGCAGACAGTGGCTGAGGGTTCTGGTCAGCAGCAGATTTGTCGACTTGCGGATCATATCGTCTACCTCCGTGGAACTGAGGACACACACACACACACACGTGCACACACACACACACAGACACACAAACAAAGAGAATTAGTGACTTTGCAGAAGCGATTTTGTTCCGTTCCTCGCTGAGAGCTGCTGCGTCTGAAAGCCAGAACAAACAGTTCGACTGAATATCTCAGTCTGCGAATGTCTCCGTTTGGAAAAAGTCTGTCAGACACTTTAAATTAGCACAATTACCACATTATTAAACTGTTTGACTAAAGAAGAAGTCTGTCACTGTCCTAAAGCTTCGGGTAAATCTGCAGCTTCTAAATAATTAACTGAAACAACTTCGGAAAAATACACATAATTGAATTTAAAGACATCTGGGCTGCGAGATAGAAATCCAAATCCCTCCAATCCCCCATCCTGATGTCGGCTGTGCATTTTATAAATTCATTCAGTGCCCATCATACTTTAAATAGTCATTAAATTAGCACATCTGTGCAGCCGACCAGGTGCAACGCAACCTGCAGTCGTCTGTAAAGTCTGAAAGAAGCTGAACATTTCTTTCTAAAACAACTGTTTGATGGCGGCTGATCAGACCCACTTATTAAACCACTGACCCACTATCGAGTTTGTTATGTTTGAAATGTGGGTTATGTTTGGTTTACAAAGAACAGACACATTTCTGCACAGCTTGGACACTTTAGTGAGGTTTTTGATGGCAGCGTGTTTCCCTGGCGAAGCATCACCTGCTTCAAGAGTTGAACTGCGGAGCTGAGGCCCGTGTGTGTGTGTGTTCGACATCAGCAGGAGGTTGAACACACACACGGGAGAGCGACAAACAATGACACACACACACCATTAAAATCCCAGTCAGGACACGTTTCCAGAAGAAGAAAAAGACGATGAACATGTTGTTAATATTTTGTAAACCAGCAATTTGTGTGTGTCGTTCCCATATTTGGTATATATATATTTTGTACGTATTTGTATAGCACACACACAAGGTCAGAGGAGGTCAAACATGCATGACGCAGAGGAATTCAGTGGAAACGTAAGCGATCCCTTTCTCCTACTGTGAGATAATGAGGAATCTGTGTGTGTGTGTTCGATTCCAGAGCCCTGTGGGTAACAAACACATTCCAACAAAATCAGTAAATAGTCAGTGCCTGAAATTCAACCTAAGCGCATGCACGCGTGCACACACACACACACACACACACACACATCATGTTGCCTGAGGGAGAGCCAGAGCTGGAATTCCAAACTGAACTTTAGTTTCCAAAAATTTGGAGGAATCCTAAAAACGTTCCGACGATTCAGAGCAGGGGGGAAAATTCCTGAAGCGGCAGAAATGCAGAGTGGACAGAAATGGTAAGTGTGTGTGTGTGTGTGTGTGTGTGTAGAGTAGCAAAAAGTAAATGTACGCTAGTCAACTCTACACACACACACACACACACACACACAGATAAAGACACACCGCAGGATCCAGATTGAATTTCATTGTATTTATGCCACCATCAGTCACAATAAACGCTCGGTGGTCGCCGCTGTCAGGAGGACGCCAGCGGCCGTCAGCGCCGGCTTGTTTACGGCACCGTGAGGAACGGAGGAATACGTGCAGAGGTATTTCCTAAAAATACTCCGAGAGCAACAAAACAATGACAACAACGGAAAAAAAGAAGTCAGCAGCGAAAACAGTGAGAGGGTTGGAGCGCACGTAGCCAGGAAGCCACAGGTATGCACCACGAGAACGAAGTGTTAAGAAACACACAAACAACACACACACACAATGCACTGGTGTAAGTGTGGGGCAATGAGCCACTTGTATGTTTAAAAGCAAACAACTGTGGTCATAATGATGCAAAAACTACTGAATGGGTTTCTACCAAAATTGGGGGAAGGATGGAACGTGGACCAAGAAAGAACTCGTTTAAATTTGGATTCTTTCTTCACCCAGATCCAGGAGAAATTGGAAAACATCTTTTTTCTGGGGATATAATGGGAAATAATTCAATCTGGACTCATCGATAAACATTGGTGTCACTGGAGCTTCATCATTAGAGCGGTTAAACTCATATTGACCCACTAACAGACGCACATTTACACACTAACAGAACCTAAACACATGGATGTGGAAAAATAATGCAAGTGATATGAAGAAGAAAGGTAGTAAAACACACACACACACACACATATATACACCCACTCAAGCGTGATCTGTTTCCGCCAAAATCAGAAATGTGAACAGAGGTGAAGGTCAGAGGTCGGGGGGGAGGGGGGGGGATCAATGACCACAATCCTGCTCCAGCGTCCCGCCTGCATCCGGACCGCGTGCGCCTGTGTGCGTGTTTGATATCGGGGCAGGAAGGCGAGCCGCTGCGGTAACCGGATCGCAGCGCAGAAATCAAGCCAGGTCAAATAGTGGAGTCATTACTCTGATTGAGACGAGCGATTAGTGATGTCTGGTCAGCGAGAGACCAGAGGGGAAAGCTGTTCCTTCAAAAAAACATCTGTCGGGAGTCTGGCGGTGAGTTGTTGAAGAAATCCAATGAATCGGACCAAAGCAAACACATCCTCGAAAAACAGATAAAACCCGATCGTACGAAGGTTTTTTTTCATATTAACTTATTTCATCTGTGAAGATGTTTAAAAAACCTGAGACCTCAAATTCAGATGATTGAATCCTAGATGTTGAAAGACCCAGACAGATCCATCCAGGTTTAATTAAACTGGATTGACAGCCAGTGGTTCACCAGTACAATCAGCACTTTATATCCCATAATACACAAAAAACCACCAGACTGATTCTTTTCATTCCTTCTTTCTCTTTTCTGTTCAACTGATTCCTGTCCTTTGATTAGACGATTTTTTTTCCCGATCACTCCTCCTCCTCCTCCGGCCTCTGTCTCTTTTTCTTCCGCTGGTCATGGATCAGTGATACCTCCAGGGTTCCCAGCCCCCACAGAGAATCCACACACACACACACACACACACACTCAAACACGCACACACACAGACACACAACTACAAAAGTTCATCTACACATGCTGAACACACAATAATAATTAGAAACACTATCAAACAAGCAGACGAGTTTGACCCCAACAATACACATCACACACAGCGATCCACAGTGTGTGTTTGTGTGTGTGTGTGTGTTTAAAATGTGTGCATAAGTGTGTGTCTCTGTAAAAACGTGTCAATTTGTCTGGCTGGACTTTTGCATCTCGAGTTTTAGGAAGATTACATGTGCAGTTGACGTTTCCTCAGAGTGTGCGTGTGTCTGGCGGAGTCCCGGCCCCGTGGAAGACGTCTGGACAGCGGAAGTTGTTTCCTGATTGCTCGTCTCCTCAGTAGAAAAGTAGCTGCATTGTTTCAGTTAATTCTTCCATCAACCGTAACCGATACACACTTAAACACACACACTTCTGCGAAAGAGCACACAAGCCACAAATCGCCAATCAAAGTCCAGCTTCTGTTCCATGTCCCATATAGAGGTTAAGCTGTAGCCCTCTGGGTTTCTGTGTGTGTCCTCATGTGGGCCAACACTAATGAGACGAAGATCCCCGGTCCAAACGGAAAGAACCAATTGAGCAGAGAAAGTCTGCACATCTGAACTCCTCTGTGTGTGTCTGTGTGACACTGGTGCAAAGTGATGGAGGAGGAAAAGGGAAGCATTATGGGGTCGTGAGGGCAAAACACTCCAACGACCCCGTGTGTTCGAACCCCAAACAAACTTCCCTGATAGTGTGACTGTCGGTAGCAGAAGCAGATTGTGTGTGCGGGTACCTGAGGTGTAGATCCTCAGAGTATTTCAAACAGGCATAGATGAACTCTTTGAGTTGACAGTAGACTTTTGGCACAAACTCGGAGAAGGGGAGCTTCTTGGGGAAGGGAAGCTGCAGGAAATCGAGCAAAACAAAAGGATTAAGTGAGATTTTATTCAAATTATACTTCAAGTTTTGAGAACAATCAACTTCCCGTCGTCAAATCGCACCAAACAACACATGACATTTCTTTTCCTCTTCTTCACTTTGATGTATTCTCATGCTGCCATTATGTATTTTATTATCTCCGCCAAAGACGTCACTCGCCCCTGAAGCCTGGACATGTTTCTGAAATGTCCAGGAGGGGCTGTCAGCGAGATCACAAATGTCCGAGTCAGTTGCTCGGCACATTTTCTGGAACTTTTCCTGCCACAACCGAGTAAAATGTCCGAGTGAGTCCATGTGAGAAATCAGCAGGAAAACTCACAGCGAGCGAGCGAGAGGGCGTGTTGATGTTTCTAACTCGTGACTACAAGTATTTCGGGATGAAAAAGAGGAGCCATAGACGTAGAAGACGCAGACGAAGACGCAGACGAAGACGCAGGTCTGGCAAGAGACACGTTTTAAGTCTATACATCGTGTCCTGCATTACCCAGGATCCGCCCTGCACCTGACCGTTCCAGACATTTTCCTGTTTTTGTGACCGAGTCTGACCTGGACTATCTCCTGCTGTGTTCTTCACATGCGAAAGACAAACTCTAGAAAATGACCGGTGGAGACCCAATAAATACATGTGGTTTCATGAGGGGACTGGCGGAAGTACGTGTTGGACTTGGTTCCATTCTACCTTTTCCAGTTCAGGGTCTTGCAGGGGAAACAGGGAAGTGTAGTGTCTGAACTCTTCCTCTGTCGACACTGGGATTGGACTGAAGTTATCTTGATCCAGCACCTGCCTGGAGAGGAGAAAAACCACAGGGAAAGAATTACAAGAAACGAAACAGAACGACACACACACACACACACAAGTCCGTACAAACATACAGAGAGTATAAACACACACTCAGTGCTTGTGGTTTTCTTGCCACCTTCCCTCTTTCACCACCCCCCACTTCTTGTTGGCGCTCCAGAGTTCGGACGTTCCAACGTTCCATGGAGAGGCCGTGAACCGGAGAGCGCTCTCTCTCCAACAATACAACACCACATTCCTGTGGCTTCCCCAGTGTGTGTGTGTGTGTGTGTCTGTGTGTGTATGTGTGTGTGGGGTAAGGAGAGAGGGAGAGAGAGAGTGTTTGTTTGTCCGCTCTTGCTACTGCAAGTCCCACTGGTGTCATTGGACCAAAGCGATGGTGAAACAATGGCATGTAAGCACACACACACATGCACACGCACACACACACACACGGACAGACACACACACACAGTGTCTTGCAAGGGTACCCATTCTGAAGGGCAGAAAATGTTCCGGACGTTTGCTTTTAAACACTTCCTCTCTCTGGGCCGCTTGTAAAACTTCAAAACCAGGACGGGGACATTTCCCACAAACCCACACTGGTGTGTGTGTGTGTGTGTGTGTGTGTGTGTGTGTGTGTGTGTGTGTGTGTTTGCAGCGGTGCGCCCTCATGACCTTAAGACGAGAAAGGGGAAGGTCAGGGCGGCGTGCACTCAGACAAATCCTCAGCTACTGAAAAACAGAGGCTTCACCCTGACGTTCCCCTCATATCTCTCTCTCTCTCTCTCTCTCTCTCTCTCTCTCTCTCTCTCTCTCCTTAGCGAGCTCCGTCCTCTCTTAGCGATCTGTACCTGAAGGCGATGTTCCACCGCTTGAGCAGGATTTCGCCGTACTGCTCCCGTATCTCCAGCAGCATGTCGAACAGCTGCGACACCGGGAAACCGTAACCCTGCAGCAGAGAGAAGCAGAGTCAGTGTGCAGCTGAATGCACGAAGGCCAACCTGAGGTCTGAGCAGAAAGATGTATGTACTCTCCCAAAGCAAATTTAAGGAATGATTAGAATAATAAAACGCATCGGACTTGGTGTGGAAGGTTTTTACTGGATGATGGATTCAAAAAAACACACGTGAAAAATAAGGTCTTGAAGTGCAGAGACCTTTATTCTGCTTTTTCATCAGTTGTCTCCCTTGATAAAAAATAGTTTGGTTGGTGAAGCATGAACTTCTATGGACTTACGAAGGAGAAAGGGAATGTCGAAAAAAGTTTGAGAACCATTAAATCATATCGACTGCAATATATGTGGATATAAAATCAACCATCACTACTTTAAATTACTTTTTTGAGTTTGAAATGAAAACAAATCCCCCAAAACGGAACAAAATCTTGGTCTGAAAGGATTAAAACACGTCTGTCGAAGAGAGGAAAAGGGAATTCAGTCATTCTGTTACACCTCATCACTTCTTTTGGGCATCGTACCAACCCTTCACCAGCTCCTCCTCTTCATCTCTATCACTCGTCTCCATCGTGGTTTTCACCCACATCCCCTCTTTTCTCCCCTCCACCCCTCCATCCACCCATCCCTCACACTCAATCCATCCAGGTTAGTTCATACGAGCAGCGGAGAAGGAATTTATGGAGAGCCGAGCTCGAATTAAACAAAAGTCTGAGATTGGCATCTGTTCATTTTCATAACACTGGATAAGAGGTCTCCTGGGTTACAGAGCTGACTCAGCATGTGTCGAGATACCTAAACATTAAACATAAAAACGAATAAAGCTCAAGTGAATCATTTCTTATACGTGATGTTGACCAGGGCTGCAAGGAGGGCAACACCTTCCTTCCTCTTACAGTGCAACCAGAACAATGCATCACACGCACACGCACACACACACACACACACACACACACACAAAGAGAGACACACACACATACCTGCAGTGTATCAGCAAAGAGGACAATAAGGTTCTTCAGGTCCAGCACCAGGTCGGGGTCGTCACAGTACGACTGAGCAAACAGAGGAGAGGGTCAGTTGTGTTTTGTCACTTACAAAAAATGCATTTGGTATTTATCAAAGCCGTTTTCAGACAAGCACTGAACTCCTGACATCTTCCTGAAATTTTCCAGATGGGTTTTTACGTGCTCTGCATATTTTTTGGGAACGTTTCCTGCCAGCCCCCTTAAAGAAAAGTCCATTTGAGAATACAGCGAGGTTTCTAACACGTGACGGACGTGAAGCTGGAAGAATACAACTATCTCAGGGTGAAGAAGAGGAGCCGTACACGTAGAAGACGAAGACGTCATCGGCCGAACACATAACTATACGTCATGTCCGGCCTCCTGCTGCTCTACAGGCTCCGCCCCTCGCCTGAATGTTCCCCACACGTTCCTGTTGTTGTGAACGAGTCGGACCCGGACAATCTTCCGCACAGAGTCCAGAGTTCATGTCTGAAAGCGGCTTAAGCAAAGGATTTGTCTTACCGAGTGGGTCCTGAGGGCAGCGACTATTTTGGACAGCGCCAGCTCCCACAGCTCCTCGACGTACGCTCTGTTGACCAAACCGTGCGTGGTGTGAAGAACGTGATCCTCCACAACAAAGAACCTGGACAGAGGAGAGGAGATGATAGTATCCAGTTCCATTGTGGGATGAGGGAAATGCACGGCTTCATTTTTAGGCCCAGAGTTAGATGAGACATTTCTTTTAATCTTGTTCATACTTACAAACATATCTCAAGTTTTAACCTTGTGTGTCTAGGCACCTATCCGACGATAAATCGGTCTAGCAAAAATACATGAATAAATCTGAACAAGAAAACTTTATCGATGCGCTGCCGAGTTTGTCTTGAAGAACATTAGTTGCTGAAAGACAATTTGTATTTTTACAAGAGTACAAATGAAACGATGATTGTTGGACGGATGAGAATAGAGCAGAAGAATGGATGAAGAGAGGACTGAATGGAAGCTGATCACCATTTCATGAGAGGCACGGGATGGCACGTCAGATGGGAATAGCAGACCTGTGTGAGTGTGAGTGTGTGTGTGTGTGTGTGCGTGTGTGTGTGCGCGCTATTGTCCAGCCTTAGCCATGTTTATAGAAGCGTCTGCTCCCGCCAGACGGACACAAGAAATAACAGCAATAAGCCAACCACCATCACACGCACTCTATCAATCGTCACCAGTGTGTGTGTGTGTGTGTGGGTGCAATGGAGGGAACTGGATGGAGTGATGGATGAGAGGAAAAGTAAAAGGATGGGGGGGTGAGTGTGTGCAGAGAGGGATGAATAAAACAACAGTCTGAGCGAAGGAAAGATGAAAAGATGTTAAACGGTCAGAAGTCACTCAAATGAAATGAAATGAGGTGTCACTAAACGCTGAATGTTTGGTTTCACTCAGAACTTCTCCTCCTCCTCCTCCTCCTCCTCCTCGCCATCCCTCACCCGCTCTTCTGCCAAGTTACACAAGATGGTTCACAATGGACAGACGGATAAATCATCAATCAAGGAGGGACGACACGTCTCCACTTCCTACGATTGTACACAATTGAAGCTAAAATATCCAGGGACGGCCATCTTGTGCTTTTGACGTTATTTATAGTCTGTGCAGCCGTCGAACTAGAAGGTTTGAGAGAAAATATGTGTCTCCATGTCCAATCAGTGTTTCCCATTAATAAGAATGTGGCGGCCATCATGTTCTAATTTGTCCCGTCACAAAATCTGTCTCGTAAGGTCTCATATCGATTGTGCTATCGTCCATAAAGTTTTTACTCTCCACGCAGACAAACATGCCTCCAAAGTTTCAGCTGCAGTTGTGCACGTACCCGCGAGTGTCATCAACGCAGTTCCCTCTCACCCTTTAGTCTGTGCTCCTGCCACTTGGAATCTGTTGTTTACGTGAGAGCGACGTCGATGCGCGCGAGTGAATTTTAAGCTTTTAAATTCAGCAGAAAAATCACGAAAGCAGAAAGAGAATGTGAATCGATATATAAAAGTAGAAGAAGTGACGTATTGATGGAGGAAAGGAGAGAAAGATGACGTCTGACTTACCCGACAATCTGGTTGAAGTACCGCCTGTATCCGTCCAAGGTTTCATGCTAGAAATGTAAAAAGAGAGAAAGAACGGAGGATGGGAAAAACATGGGGAGGGATACAAAGTGTACAGAAAGAAAAAAACATATACTGGTTTGTAATTTACCTCTTACGATTAATTTACAGGACAAAATGCATCAAAATGGAATTTAAAATACACTAGAAAACATATTTATTACAAAAATCTCAAACAATCAAAAACAAACACTTATTTAAAGTTAAATATTTGCTAATTTTGAACATTTATAGTATAAAATCTTCAATTTCTTCTGTTTTCCTCATGATTACAGAAGTTACACATAGATTAAGGAGTGTGAGAGAGGTGTGTGTGTGTTGTGTTGAGGGAGGAGGGTACAGTGAGTGTAGTTAGGAGTGTGTAGATACAACAGTGCAGACACAAACACACACACAGTGGGGGTGCAGGGTCGTACCATGTTAGAGTGCGGCTGCAGTACGAGGCGAGCCTGTTTCCTCCTCTGCTTTCTGTAGTAGTTCTCAAACACATCACGCAAACCCTAAAACACAAAGTGCACGTGAGGAAAGGTGGATGCACGATTGTACATGGAACAGAACGTAAATATGGATTTTAATGGGAAAACATTTTATTTATGGACAGTAAGGAACTTTCATAAGAAAACTAAACTCCAGTGAAATAAAACTAAAATAAATAAAGATGGACGAAATGACAGCTCCTTATTTCCGTGTAAAACACGTTCAGCTGTCAGGATTTTTATTTTACACTCTTTCAATAACGCTGGAGACCTGACAACATGTTCCAGACCGTGATGCTTCACATCCTGGTGGACGACCAGCGCAGCCAAAACGCTCACGGTTGTTTGAGGCTGTTACTGACTTTCGAGGCCGATTAACTTAATGAGGTATGAAACCAAAGGTTACAACCGGTGCATGATGGGAAAGTTGAGATAAGGTCATACGGAAGAAACTGAGTGTGTGTTTGTGCGTGTGTGTGTGTGCGTCTTTGAAGACCAAAACTGGTTCCTGTTCAGTTTTAGTTGGCGTCACAGGTCAGACATGGAAACTGAAGCCAACACAAAACCTCACACACACAAAATCTACTTTCTAAACTTGACCACCTTCGTATCGTTTCCTTCCATTACACAGAAGCTCTGTGTGTGAGAGAGGGAGAGACTCATGGCCTATCTAAGACCCAGACCAGGACCCACAGTACTTAGTGAGCTCAGAGATAAGAGCCCAGGGCTGGACTGATAACATGACGGTCCCCCTTTACCTCCCCACCAGACCACCACTGCACAGACACACACACACACACACACACACACACACACTGCTGACCTCTGGACCACCACCTGCTATCACTACGTTAGGTGGTAATAAGATAGAAGAACAAAAATAGAAGCATTAACAAACACACATGTTTTCTGAGAAAACAGAAAAACCAACACCCTTCAGTCACTTGTACTTTTACAACTTATCTAGTTGTAGAGTTTTAGGCGATAAACCTGCATTAATTAAAAGAATCGAAAACTGAATAATCACTGAAACAATCTCTCAAAGGTTTTGATTAATCCATAATGAATTTTAAAACCTTTATTTTCATTATGTAGGTTCATTCTAGGGTCAACATCCTTAATCCTGCAGTGCCTCTTACAAACTACGCCTCTTTGCAAACTCTGCATTTGCCACAAATACAATCAAACAAAGAATAACTATTCATACAAAATAATTACAAACATACAAAGAACAGTATGTCAAAAAATAAGCATCCGGAGGGATGTTTTTGTATCAGAGTTCAACTCCACTCTTTAATATTTTGAATCGTACCCTTGGCCGAACAATGTGCATTGAAAACCCATCAATAAAATGTTAAAATGTGAGCTCCAGTGTTTTTAGAGCAGCGCGGAGTTTGTTGTTGTGAGGCGACAAAACCCGTGTTCTTTAATTCCCAGTTTGACCCTCAGCTGAACAATGTGTATTCAACAAACAAGCTGCATCAAACGGCCATGAACTCTTCATTACACAGAGCTCACTCTCCCCGAGAGCCTCTCACAGAGGTGAAACTCAGGACTGTGTGTGTGTGTGTGTGTGTGTGTGTGTGTGTGTGTGTGTGTGTTGTGCGAGAGAGCGATCTCGGCAACGCCACATAAACGGCGGAGGAACGGGGACATGAAGAAAGAGAGAGAAACACAGACGAAGCCGAGAAGAGGCAGAAACAGAAAAACATGCAGCCCAAAAATAAAAGAAACGAAGGGATGGAAATAAAGAAACGAATGACCGCCCTGTGGTTGTACGCCTCCGCCAACCAGTGCAGTCTGTGTATATGATTCTACATAAGTTTTTTCCAGATTCATATAAAGTTCGCTGTGACCTTTGACAACAGAAACATATTCACTTTATCTTTGAGCTCAAGTGACGACTGATCAAAAGTTGAAGAAATTCCAAATTCAAGAGGTCAACATGTTTTTTTGAAGCCACCGTGACTTTGACCTTTGACGACTGAAATCTAATCAATTTATCAGCGAGTCCAAGTGAATTGAGCCAGATGTAATGGAATTCCCCACGGGCAGTTCTAATATGTCATAATCACAGGAACATGAGGTCACTGTGATCTTGACCTTTGACCTCCAGGCCCCCGAAAATCTAATCAGTTCATCATTGAGTCCAAGCGAAAGTTGAATTTGAAGACATTCCCTCAAGCTGATCTTAAGATATCATGTTCAAGGAAAACATAAGCATACGTTGTGAGGTCACAGTGACCTTGACCTTTGACCTTTGGCCACCAAATTCTACTCAGCTCATCCTTGAGTCCGGGTGAATATTTGAACCAAATTTCAGGAAATTCCATCACAGCATTGTTGAGATATTGCGTTCACGAGAATGGGACGGACGAGCAACCCCAAAAACATAGTGCCTCCATGTCCCTCTTAATATGAGGTCTGTGGTCGGACCAGTGCGATGAACCAGCTGCTGTTTCCCTCCTCGGCTCAGCGGGCCGGGCCTCGAGCCCGTGTTTACACTCATAACATCTCCGTCCACACATCAGCGTGCCGTCCGTGTGCCGGCAACACAAAGGGGTATTGTTCGGGCCCCGAAAGCCGCTCGACTACGGCTGGAAAACTGTGGACTTTAAACATGGAAAAAGAGAAGGATCCACAGAGGCAGAGATGGAGGAGGAGAAGAAAACGAGGAGGCCTTGATTGCAAATGCGATTCCACATCCAGGTTCACGAGAAAAATAAATGGAGCCGGTACGTGCACGCGCCAATGTGAGTACGAGTCATTCTCGACATTTAACAATCCCACTGTGTCGGACTGGGATTTTCCAGTCGTACCCTCGGATCAGTGCAGACGACGGCGGTGGACTTTTCTTTCTAATGGTAAATCACGTTCTCTGCCCAATGAGCTGTCAATCACACCGCCGCTGCAACGCTCTAATGGATAAAACAGTTCTGTGTGCGTGTGTGCGTGTGTGTGTAGGCATACATGTTAGTGTGTGTATGTGTGTATTAGCATGTATGTTTGGTTGTGTGTGTGTGTGTGGGTAATCTCGCCTGTCTGTGTCTGTGCATGTTTGTGTAAGTGTGTGTCTGACCTCAGAGTTCAGACCTTTCAACACCTTACTGAGACAGAACACACTCCTTTCCCTTCTCCTCCGTCTCTCATCCTTTCTTCTTCCTCCCTCCCTTTCATTTCTCCCTCACCCTCTCTCTCTCTCCGTGTTGTTTTCATCCTCTTCTTCCTGTTTTTGCCCCTTTAACCTCCCTGTGACCTCCCCCACCCTCACCCCTCTACTCCTTATCGCGCTCTCTCTCTCCCTCCCCCGAACGCCAAACGTTACACTTTTGTCCTCAAGTAATCTCTCTCACATCTTTGTGAGCGATTGCACTGAGCAACGATAGTAAAACGTCTCTTATAGCCAGTCGACTTAAGCTGCAATTTTCTCATCTTCTCATAATCATCTGACAGTGTAACAGTGTTTTGGCTGCAGAACAAAATCTCAGTTTGTTTGGTCGTCTGCGAGTCCGCTCACTGACTCACTCTCTTTCCTCTTGCATAATTATTTTCCCTGACATTTAGTAAAAAGACATTTTTAACTTGTCATGATTTCAGAAAGTCCTGCAGGTTAAACTGAAATAACCTTAGACGGCATTTTCGAGGAGGCTAAACGTGTGCGGAACCACGTGAGGCACATACAGAGATTCTCAGACTCACTTCAAAATCACTGCGTGCAATCTGCAGACGTACACGAGGAATCTTCAAAAGAGTTTAGTTTTCGTCGACGACAAAATCTGTGTTCGCGATCTAGACACCTGCACAGCGGAAAATCTTTTTAAAATCTTTTCTGTTGAGGTATGACGGGTGGAAACGTTAAATATCAAACATCCCTCAGAACTTCAGAACCATCTGATAAGAAGCCAAGGAAACGTTCTTTAGCACTTCATCTGAAACCAAAGGCATGAAACTCGTCGCTTTTCTTCTGCCTCTCGTCTTAACTTTATTTCTCGACCTTCGTGGTTGTTCCCCACCATGAAATGTTCCCTGTTGTCGCCCGTCTAAACCTTTTCTGACCCGTCTCTTCTCCTCCATCATTAACGCCTTGCTCTCTTTTCCCCTCCTCCCTCCTTTCGCTCTCTCCATCATATCACCCCCTTTTACCCTTTCTGTAACCCTCCCTCCCTCTATCGCTCTTATGCCGTTCACTTTCTCCTTCCTGTCAAAGTTCATGCACTTCCTGTCCCAACCCCCTCAGACACACACACACACACTGAACAGACACAGTCGACCCTTTGGCCGCATTGGCCCGGTCACAACCTGGACATGCCTGCAGGCGCAGGCACATGCACACGCACACGCACACACACACACACACACCATATGTGCAACTAACCCAGTCATGGCCCAGTCAACACTTACACCCATGTCGCTTTCGCTCCATCTGAGATGAGACACGCACACGTTCCCCTCATTCTCTCTCTCAAACGCAGACACACACACACATACACACACATACACACACACACACACACACACACACAGTCCCGGTTGGAGTGAAGCCAGTCTCGGGCTGGAGGCCTCTTCTTACAGCATCAGGTACCTCTACTCGTTGTATTTACCGGGGCTGGTTACTATGGAGACATACCGTTGCGTGTGCGTGGTGGGAGCGGAGGTACTAGACGTGATCACAGTTTAATACGGAGGAAAGTTAAAGGAGGTGAGGAGGAGAAAGAAGAAGTGATTTACTCACCAGCACAGTGTAGATATGCAGACAGCTGTAAACTGGAGAGAAATCCACCAAGTCCTGAGCTCCTGGGACCTGAAGACACAATTTATACAGTTACAAACATACAAGAGAGAGAGAGAGAGAGAGAAAGATAAAGGAGACGAGAGCTTGTCCCAAAACTTTCTGGAACAAATTCTATAGATATAGACAACTCTCGTGAAAGGTTCACTGTTGGTGGTACGATGTCATAATGATATTCCACAGATCGTTTTCTCTGTGTGTTTTACTGTGAAACTCTCGCGGAGACAATAGACGAGACCCCGCGTCTCTAGAGGAGCAGCTGTTTACATGGTTCATGGTAATATCAGGCATGAAATTCAAAATGGAATTATAGAGGAAGATGATGATGCTTCGGTCACGATGTTTCGAGGTCAAAATGTTTTGCTAACAAAGCTTTACTGAAGTCAGGTGGTCAGAGAAGTGGTGAGTGAGGTGAAAGAACCAGATAAAAACATCCGAACCTTTTCACACCGACTGTTTTTTGGCGTAGATTTTAAACACATGACGAATGTTACGAATCCAAAACTAAACTGAGCTGTAATCGACATCCATCCATCCCTGAATCCATTCCTTTCTCCTTACCCGCTTCCTCTAACTTCCACAGAACAACAGTGGCAATTTAACACACACACACACACACACACACTAACACACAAAGACAAAGCAACAACAACCATGTGCCCTCTTGCCCTCTGGAAAGTTTTCTTTCTGTAAAAATCATCGGAGGCACAACACAATGCCAGCTTTGATGTGTGACCTCACACAGTCACGGTCCTGAAAAACAATAAGCGCAAACAAAGGGTCGTATCACTGACAGACAGGGGTGGAGGGAGAGCAGGGGTGGAGGGAGGAAGAGAGAGAGCTGGAGGTACGCAGGGTCTGAACTTTAGAAGAGAGGCGGGGAAGGGATGAGAGCGCAACAGGAAGTCGAAGAGAACCAGATGAGGAAGAAACCAACAATAAATGGACGTATAGACGACGAAAATGTTTGGAAAAGAAACACAAACAGGAGGGAAACAGGAAGTGTGAAGAAGAGGAGGAGGAGGAGAAGTCAAAAATAAATGGATTTAAAGAAAAGGGAAAAGAAAACCAAAAGATGGAAAGCACAGGGAGGGAGAAGAGGAAGAAGACGAGGAGGTGTAGGTCAGGTAAGAAAAGAGGAGAACAAAGGGAGCAGAGAAAAATAGGATGCAGTGGCACAGGGGAGACAACTGTAAATGAAGGGAAGGGGAAGAGTGGGAGAGACGTGGCAGAGGCAGGATGGCGTGAGGAGACGGGACGCCGATGGTTGGCAACGCCGCGGCCATGGGCGCCAACGCGGTCGTAACCCTGCCGACCGCCGGGTCAGGCCTTTGTTCGAGCCAAGGTCTTCCCGTGAAGAAGGTTGAGTTGAGTTTACAGGACGTAAATAAGCCAAAGGGACGACAGGGACCTGAAAACAGAATGGTGGCACGGGACGAGGCAGGGCGGTGTGACAAGTTCAGCTCTATTCTCTTCCACTTCATTGTGCTGCGCTTTTCCTTGAGCGCGAAACAACAAAGAGGAACTTTGATCCCGCGAGGGACGACTCGAGGAGTTCAATGTCATGTGACGACAGACGAGTTCATCTTCTGGACAGGCTGTGACTGACAGAGATAAATCCATCTCCTGTTCTTCACACTGCGCTCAAGGTCGTTTCATTGACAATGCTGCGCGAGACAACTTCAAACAAAGGACGTGTTGATTCCTCAAGTTCCAGCAACAGTCTGTCAAACTGTGAAGACGGTGGAGCTCACACCTCCGCCAACAATCACGTGACTCTCTAGTTCTGACACGAGAAATATTAAAGAAAGAATTATGACTTAGAGTTCAGGAAACACAGTCCTTTTCTTTTTACTCTGTTTGTGACTTTCCCACTGGTTGTTGTTCGTTACTTGCATTGAAAAGTGCTCCACCAATAAAGGTATTATTATTATTATTGAAAACGCTCCATGTTAAAGAAAGTGACAAAAAGTTCCTGGATCTGTCTCTTAATCCGCATCAAATTTGAGGAGGTTCTTCCCGGACCAAGGCCCCGATCCCGCCACCAGGTTTGGTGGAAATCGGTTGAGTAGTTTTTGCGTAATCAAGCTTACAAACAAACCAACTAGAAAGTCCCTCAGTGGAGCACATGCCTCCACAGTCCCCCTCTGAAACCACGTCTTAAATTACACACGCTCAAAAATATCAGTTCCTTTAAATCAGAGAAAGTTTTTTATGAATGTTCTGTTTAATTTTCACGTGTCTTGTGTGTGTTTGTGTTTTCCTCACTTCATCCTCCTCCCCTTCCTCCTCCACATCCAGAATACCCGAGTCCTGTTCCGACGCCGGACTGCCACCTGGTCCCCCGCTGTCGGTCCCCGCTCCTGTCAACGCCGCCGCCTCCTTCCTTCCACGTCGGCCAATCAGGGCCCTCGGCTGTGTGGAGATGGAGCTGTCCAGCGAGCGCTGGAGCTGGGCCTGAAGCACAAAACAGAAATATACATCAGAAATTCATCCAGGTCAAATTCAAACCTTTTTAGATTTCCCAGAACAGCTTCGAGGAGATTTTTATTTAATTGATAATACTTTTACGGAGCAGCAGCGCCCTCTGCAGCCACACGTGGTAAATAATTCGATGAAGTGGTTTTTATGTGGAGAAAAAACCCAACTGAACGGTGGATATTACCCATGATCCTCTGCTTCCTGAAGCAGAAGAGCTGCTGCTGTAACAAATCCACCAAACTCTGTTCAGGATTCTTCATGTTTTAACAGTTTCCTGCTGAATATTGGAGATAAACTCTGGTTTTTAATAACTTCTGAGTCTTTTTAACTGATCTACACTCTTCAACTTGCTGGAGCTGATTGTGACAGTTGAAGCTGTGACTCTG
The DNA here is from genome assembly GCF_022539355.2 of Hippoglossus stenolepis. Lineage (NCBI taxonomy): Eukaryota > Metazoa > Chordata > Actinopteri > Pleuronectiformes > Pleuronectidae > Hippoglossus > Hippoglossus stenolepis. Next base: position 2,719,999 of record NC_061505.1, on the reverse strand, counting down.
AGTGAGTTCTTCTCACAGGAGATGGAACCCACTCACCAGAGTTACACAGAACAGACGTTCAGGGAACGAAGGAGGAAACTTTCTCCTGCTTCACAGCCACTGAACCATCAAACTCAGTTTAATGAAGCTGCTGCTTTGAGGTAAAGGTTGCGTAGTGTTGCTTTAATCCTTGTAGGCGAGTGAGCAACAATGCCTCACATTTGTGTGATTTTTCGGGGAGTTTCAGGAAAAGCTTAAAATCTGCTTCTGTTGTGACGAGGTGGAGCCCTTTGACTGAGACCTGCCACACCTCGTCCCATGATGGTGGAAATGAGCTAATAAAAGTGATTTACCACAGAGCAGCTAAGAATAAAGCAGAGGGGACAGGAAGGGTAGAACAGGAAGGATGAAGAGTCAATGAAACCAAAAAACAACGGGCAGAAAATAAGTGGTAAAGACCTGAAAGCAGAGAAAGGGACGACGTCACCGTTTGATCTATAGTTCTGCTTCGTAGAAACTTCGTTTTAGTCGCATTAGAAGCAATTAGGCAAAGTTAAACATTGATTATCAAATCCAATATGAGACTAATGTTACAGTAGGTTTCTTATTTGCTCTTTGGGTGATGCAGCAACGATCCTACGAGGAACAATTCCCAAAATAATCAGACATAAATGAGGTGGAGCAAAGACAGAAGGAAATGGAAAAGATTCACAGAACAATGGAATGTGCAATATGTCCTGTCTGGGTCTATATTTTTTTTGGGGGTGTCAAGGGACATGATGCTTTTTTTTCCTGCCACTGCATTGGATGAAGAATACTAAAAATAAAAATAATCAAACAGCAGGAAGTCTTGGTTAGAAAAGTAATGGAAGCTTGTATCCAAAACAAAATGAAAACAAAGTCTGGAGACGACCAGGCACACGTCTGAATCTCCATTTGTACGAATGAGTCGGTTTTTTTTCTTGTTGCACACGACACAGTTCACGTTTGCCTCCGTAATGTGACAGCATTTTTTGTTTTGTAATGTTTTTCAAAAAGCTGCAAATATCAGAGAATGGAAATGGCCGTTGCTTGGGGACATACATCCATCAATCTTTATTCCCACGCTGAGTGTTCTGTGGGAAAACCTTGTTGTGTCGGACTGCATCTTTCCATCCACTCCCAAAAAAGGGCTGAGAACGCCACGGTTTCCTTTGCTCGCCGGCGCCAGCACGTTCCCTACCTCTGCCGCTTAAATCTGTCGATAAGGACGTCAGAGGCTCGGAGTGGCTCGATTTCAGCGGTTAATGACGACGATAATGAGAAAAGCTGGTGTTCTGGAGAGGGTGGATATGCACAAATACGGAAGCTGACAATATCAGTGATGTTGGGAGAATACAATGCCATCTTTGATCTGATGCCCACACATGCACTCGCGCACACATGAGTCATAGCGGACAATACAAAATTAGTGGAAAGGCCCATTCCTCTGCAAACGAGATGAGGGGAAAGCCAGCGGGGACAGAATTGAACCAACACGGGCCCTCGCTAACAAACAATCTCCCAAAATATTCTCACCACATCACAAGTGTTTTCCCCGCTACTCTTCAAAAGTACCTGGAAGAGGCTAGAACGGCCGACCACTTCCAGAAGTCTCCGTTCATCTTATCGGTTTCACAACTTGGCGTGTGTGTTGTTAAGGGACCAAAGAAATGCAGTGTGGAATTTGGTGTGATTTGTACATGTGATACATTCAATATTAATTAAATTTGAATAAACGGGCAAATGGCCCCTTGTAGCGATGTTAGAAAACACAAAGTTTTCTAACATTGCTCTGCACCAAAGAGTGTTTTATAAAAAGCTCTTGACACAACGTCCAGCACAAAAATAACAAAAAGTGACGCTATATCGTAGAAGTGTTGGAGGAGGACTCACTAATGACACGGACGTAGCTCCAGAGCATCAACGCATGACAAGAGCACACACACACGTTTACAACGCACACTGCACTAGTTGCTAAAAGGATGGGCACAGACCTTCCAAAACAAGAAGAGCGCCGCTTTTCCCTGCATGGCATTCCTTTCCGATCTTTCAAAGGCTTGTTTTTTTCTTTCTTTCCACGTATAAATGGACGGGGGCATTACGCCGCCGATACGGACGTCAGCACCTACGTCAAATAATTCCACTTTAGCATTCGTCAACAGGTGTGCGTGTGTCTCGGGGGCATCTACGGGCGTACTCTATACACACTCACCCCGCCATTCACTCTCACTCGTCACACAATATCACCTTCTGTTGGGAACAGGAGCCTTTTTAACTCCCGTCTTTTGTCGGGGTCGAAATTCCATGCGGCACTTGGACCTCAAGTGCGGGAACGTGCGTCATATCCTGCGCAAGTGACCCGTGAGAAAAGAGGGAGCGGAGGATGAACGGAGGGAATAGAGGATGAGAAGGAAGAAGAAGAAAGTGATGATGATGAAATGGGAGGGAGAAGATGGAAGGAGAGCGAGAACAAACTGCTGGAGGATAAGAATCAGAATCTATTATGAAATTAGAACCAAAAAGTACTTTTGAAATGTAGTATTTGTTTATTCTTTAAACTAACAATGTTTATATCTGCAATGCTCGATTCAAAATGTTCGTGAAAGGCTCGTGTCGACTTTGTTTTGTCGTTAATTAAGTATTAAAAATGTTATTGTTTTAGATCTGGAACCAAGGTTCAAGTATAAGATTTGCACCTCTACTGAAAAACAATCTGCCTTTTACTTAAAGTACATCTTACTGCACTTTACTGCTGGATTATGTCGTATGACTCGGATCAGGATCGGGGGAAACCTGACCGGACATCCCTTCTGTGGATCACTTTTTGGCAGCCAGACCACAAGCCAGAAATAATGGTGCGCATTGCCAGTGAGCTGTGGAGCCTTATTCTGCAGACACACAGACACACACATGCAGAGTGACTGACACAACGACCTATAACCGTCTATTTTGGTTTTCACCGTGATGGTTCCATACACGGACGCAGCGTGCGCCCTGTGCCACCCTCGCAGCACGCGCACGCATGTGTGTGTTCAGTAACTAGATACAGGTAATCAATCTTCTTCCACTTCACAGGCCCAGCAATCTGTTTCCCATTAGTGTGTGTGGGTGTGTGTGTGTGTGTGTGTGTGTGGGTCTGAGTGTGTGTAGTAACTACTGAATACACATCAGAAGCTCTGAGCTCGTCCTTTGCGGGGCATTAATAGAAGAAACGGGAGGGGAAAAAAAGAGGTGGAAAGATGAGGAGATGGAAAGAGGGAGAGGAGACGGACGTCTTGAGAGAGGAGGGGGAATGTGATGTGACAGAGCGAGAGAACGAGGGAAATGACAAATGACAGAGGAGAGTCCGAAACAATGACAGAGACATTTGGACCAAGTCTGGTTCAAGATTCCTCCACTATTTCCTTTTTTTTTTTTTTAATCCTTCTACTGTTTCTTCAGCCACTGATCCATGTTTTCATCGGTTCTTCTTCTGCTCCCTCTCTCTTTCGTCCCCCTCTTTTCAACAGTGGTTGCTTTGGGTACGATTTGGATGAAATACGATCCAGGACAGCCAGTCGGAGTAATAAAATCAGTTTGAAGGAGTTAAAGGGCTTAGTAGATGCCAGAACTCTTTTTTTTTTTTTTACAAAGAGCATTGACAAATTGTTTTGTCCTGAGACTGTCCTCTGAAGAAGGACGACCATCAAGTGGCCCGAGAAGAAATAGGCCCTGAAGAGCTCAACCAGAGCTACGAACAACCCAGAGCGAGCTCGCAGTGTCTCTGGATCCAAAGGGGGGGGGGATCCAAGGTCACGCACACCACCTGGGAAACACCCTGTCCAAGAAGCACCATAATGTTTGAGATTATTGTCATGATGCTGAAACTATGTGAGACCTTGTATTTCCTGTTGGATAAGAACCAAAAACAGTTTCACCCTCAGGAGACTGAAATCAGGCCAGATCATGTGATGTCATCTTTTCTTAGTTTGGGTTTTTTCCCTCGTTTTGCCTTGATCCTCGTCTTTGTCTCCATTTTCCTCCTGGTATCCTTACTCCTTTACTTCCACCTCCTCCTCACACATTAAATCTCGTCTTCTAGTCACTGTCTCCACTGTCCTCCTCCTTCCCTTTCTCCTTTTCTCTGTCTTGTTCCTCCTCTTCTTTCCCCCTTTCCCGTTTCATCTTCCTTTTCCCACTTTTGTCATTTTACCCATCTTCCTCCCTCATCCCTCTTCCTCCTCCTCCTCCTCCTCCTCTTCTTCTTCTACGGGCACGTGCCAGCACACAATAGCTCCATTGTGCTCCCTGTGCTCTCCTCCATCTCCTCCCTCCGTCTCCTCCCTCCATCCCCTCTCTCTACAATCTATTTATTTTCACATCCTTGGTCACGGGGGCTGTAACGACAGCTGGGTACAGAAAGTTGGAGCTAATTTGGAACAGAGCAGGCAAGAGAGACACAGTGTCTGAGAGGGCGAGATGGAGAGACGGAGAGAAACGAGGCAGACGGAGGAAGAGAAGAGTGAAGGAGGGTTTAAGGAAAGGAAAGGAAGGAAGGAAGGAAGAACTTCTAATTTTTTTTTGTCCACACACACACTTACAAGGCTTCCGACTGGGCGCTCTGAGCCAAACATTTGATACAACAACATAATCCCAGTATCGGTATCAGGGCTGCCGGACCACTGGGGTTTCCATAAACTCCCTTGTAATTAGTGGTTAGAGGAGTTAGCGGTTAGTTTCTTCAGCGACTGCAAGTGGATTTTCTACACCAGTGATTCTCAAATTGCGGCCCGAGGACCCCCCAACCCGAAGGGTCACTGGAGGGTTTCCAGCGTGTGGCTGTGGAGTGATACGTGGAGAAAGTATCCCTCTGCGTTTTCGTCATTGGGGTTTCATATGATCATAATTATCTCCTTGCTTACGGCAAATTAATGCTTTAATCATCACATGAGGGAAAAGAATATCGGGAAAAGGCAACGTCATGAGCGTCCAGAACAGTTTCAACGCTCTGAAAACACCAAGCTGAGTTCAGGAGCTTGTTGTTTGCATTGGTTCTGTTTAAATCGATCTAAAATAACAACAGGAAGGGCTAGAACCTTCTTTAACTTTGCAACAGAAAGCTTATGGCCTCTGTTTTCTGCCTCTGACTTCATTGCGTTTCATTACGTGTGGTGGAGATCGTACTGATGAAACACAGTCGCACCAGATATTAGTTAGAGAGGAGCAGGGAAACAATATGGAGATTCTGTTCAGTCCTCTGGAACAATATGTTTTACATGTTTATTAAGAAGGATTTGATGAAAAACGTAATGTCAGATTGTTGACCTGAGTCCATGGAGAACATCCATCAAACCATCTGGTGACCTCCATGACCTGCACTGCTTCTGTTCCTCTGTCTGCTCAACTATCAGCTGTGGTTCTGGTAAAAAACTGGGTCTCTAGTGACATCTAGAGGACAAATATGACTTGACATGGATAACCTGCTGGATAAAGAGATTGTGCTGTAAACTAGTGTCGAGTTACAAATGAGAGAGAGAGAGAGAGAGAGAGAGAGAGAGAGAGAGAGAGAGAGAGTAATTATATAGACCTAATCTTTTCATGATAAATCACGAGGCCACTCAATATTCTTATTTTCTGGAAATCAAAATCTCCATTTACTAACGAAGGAAGTCGTGTCCCGCTCCTTCCTCGTCCCCGTCCCACCCTTCGTCCTCACACTCCGTGGAGCAACATTCCCCAAAGTGATTGAGTCACACGAATAAACAAGAGGCCTCACTTTGAGCTGAGGATCCCACAAGAGAACACAACACACACACACACACACACACACACACACACAGACACACACATATAGAACTGCCCTGGCTTTGGAAAAACACAAAAACAATGAGGTAAGTGCTGAAAAGCTGCTTCTCGTACCTTAGTGTGTGTGTGTGTGTGTGTGTGTGTGTGTGTGTACATTCATCAACGACTACATGCCTGTTTACTGGCAGCAGAACCACAAAGCGACACACACACACACAGACACACAAGCTGCTTCTGATTAACAGAGACAAAGATGGAGGATAAAAGTCATCTGTGGCGTGAGAACAGATGATAAAGAAGAAAGTCACACTGTTCAGTCCAGATCAACAAACACACACACACGATAAATAAAGATCCACAACAGTTCTATTCCAACCGGATACATCTTAACGACCGGATTGATCACATTAGAATTTCGCACAGACACTGAGCTTCCGACGTTTCGGGCTGACGTCTGTGTTCTTGTGAAATAACTCAACGGTTACAGATTGTTTTGTACAGAAGTTCACGAGCTCCACGGGATTAATCATAAAACTGTCCGACTTTATATCTTCCTCAATCATCGGGTCAGAACTGAATGTTTTCTTTGGTTTCTGGGGTTCATACCTGCAATAATAATGATATTCCCATCAAGCTCAGCTGCGCTCTTATGTGTGGATTTATTGCGAGTTGCGAAATTCCATCACATATTGTTCAGCTGGGATGAGTGTGATGGGATCAGGGGTCTGGCACGAGCTGACGGACATCTTTCAAAAGAGGCTTCCAGACTGTTTGACAACTGGAAACTGAGTGTGTTTATGTTAGTGTGTGATTTGTGTACCTGTCGGATGGCGGTCTCTCCGATCTTTTCGGAGTGCTTCCGGATGCTCTCCAGGAAGTCCCTCAGCTGCGTCATGGCAGTGTCCCGGATCTGTGTCCTCAGCTTGGGGATGTTTTCGGCCATGATGGAGCAGAACCGGTACTGACCCGCCCGGGGAAGACATGTGTGCTCCAGCTGCTCCAATGTCCGCAGCGCCGGGTAGTACCTAACACACGTATAGGAATATGAGGCATTTGAAAACAGTTTCCAGTTTATTGATCAAACCTTTTTGGTTGTTACCTCAGCCAAGGAACGTTATTTATTTTCTTCTAAAAGTTGGTTTGTCAGCAGTTTAACACGAAAACTACTAAACCTGTTTCCACAATATTTGGTGGAAGGATGGAACATGGGTCAAGGAACAATCCATACAATTTTGGGGCAGTTCCGGACAAAGGGGCAGATCTCGAAATCAGGTTCCATAAGGGGTGTAGTGTTTTCTTCAGTTGCTGTACATTAACAAATAAGGCTAGAAAGTAGAACTTGGCTTAGGCTGAACCCCACTGGCATTGTGTTTTGTGTCCGAGCAGTGAGTTTGTGTTACTGTGTTACTGATACACATGGTTATTACTTGTTTTCCCTGATCACACAAATATCATTTCAAAATGTGGGTCCAAATCAAATCTGAACGGAGTGAATTTAAATGTGGTTTTCATAAGGAGACTGTTGGGCCTTGGCGGAGGTAGAAGTTCTTCTCCTTCTAGTTCTTTAACTGTTGTTTAACCAGGAAAAATCCCACTGAGATTAAAAATATCTTTTACAAGAAGCGTCCCGGCCACGTCAGGGAGAAACGGGAAGAGAAACTTTAGGCAAACTAACAAGACACGCAACAGTAAAACCTTGTCCTGGCTGCCTGATGCATGACTAAAAGCAAGCAGAAAACACACAAAGATAAACAAGTCGACAAGCACCAGCGTACACACAGAGGGAGAAATAAACACACGCAGACACACCTCAGGGACCCCGGGCAATACAATATCCCCAAAACACTTCACTCCACTTCACTGCGTCTCTCACGCACACGCACACACACACACACACACACACACACACACACACACACACACACACTTTCTCTCTCTCGAGGAGCAGTCGTCGCTGGCTGACCTCTCGCTGCTCTCTGCTGAGCCCGGCAGCCGCAGGACAGAGAGAAGTAGAAAAACACACAAACAAACGACAAATTTATGACCCAACCAGACTCCGGTCTGCAGGTCAGGCTGAGGGCAGAGAGAGAGAAACAGGGACGGGCTGTATGCGTGTCTCCGTCCAGGAGCTCTGCCTCCATCTAGTGGCTGAGACTCAACAGTCAGATAAAAAGTCACACTGCACAAGTTACATGTTCATCAGACTTAAAACCCAACTTACATCATATGTGCTAATTGATTTCACATTCATCCCTGTTGCTTCCTGTCACTGTGAGAACTTTTAATGACCAGTCAACGCCACAAGGGCCTGAGCCAAGAGATGACAAATGACAGACCTGACCTTCAAAAGTACAAGAGATAATCTCCATCTTGTCCTATGTTCTAAAATTATATCAAAATTATTTGGGTAAAAGTTCAGGAATAAATCAGAAGGAACAAGATGTCTCAAACCTGTAAAGCAGAATAAATAACGTACCTTTTAGCTCTCATCTGCTCCTGAAGTCTGCTGTACATCTCCAGGACTGGTGAAGTCAAAAAGGGACAAAGCAAACAACCAGTAATCAGGCTGAGAACACGACTATACATTCAGCAATAAAAGATATTTTGATATTTTGTGCATACTGTCTGAAAATAGGCCTTAAAAACTTAAAATTTAAGATTTTCAATAGAAAAATAACATTTCAGGGATTTCTCTCTGTTAAATGAGTCAAGAGAAAAGAAAGACACCAACACAACATGTCTCTATGTTTAAATCCACAGTGTTCACCATGTGGGTGTGTTACCTGGGAGGCAGTGGGTCAGTTTGTCGATGGTGGTGGCGATGTTTCTCTGCTGGACTCGACACTGTTGCAGTTCCTCCATGGAGGTGATGAGCTGAAAACAGGAAAAACATGAGGAGGAGGAGGAGGAGTAGAAAAGAGGTGAAGAAGGTAAGCGATGAAAAGGGATGTACCTCTTTGCCGTCATCCTGAAGGTGCTTGTTGGTCTCAGTCACCTGACTCTGAAACGGGAGAAATGAAGAACAAATGAGGAAAAAAAACATCAAGAATCATCTTTTAAATCTACTTTTACCATCTTTAACTCTTTTGTCTCATCCATTCCCCCACCTCTCCATCCCTCCTCACCTTCAGCTTCTGCGCCTCCCCTCGTACTTTGAGCAGCTCTGTGATGGAGTCGACGAACCCCTGGAAGTGATGGTTGCACATCTTCTCGATCTCCCTGTCGTGGTTCCGGATCCGCATGTCCAGCTTCTCCACGAAGAGGCCATGTTCCTGTCCATCGTACACCGACCTGGAGGAAAACAAGAGGGCAACGGGTGAGAAGGGTCATTTTTGTTATATATACATATGAGCAGTGACAGCAGAGACCGCGAGGACAGAGAGACAGAGGTGTCCAGTTGAGGAAATAGGTGCATGTGCCACGTAAGTCCACTAGGGGGCGTTACAGCAGTGCTCTTCAGCCACACTGTGCTCAAAACTTTCCAGACAGCCACAGCCTGCTTTTATTTTAATCCACTAGGAAAGTTTCCAGTTCAAAGTGTTGCTGTTAATGCATTTTGAATACATATATTTATAATTTTAAATTGTCATTGATAAATACTGTTCTTCTGTGAACTTCTGCACACTCCAGACAGTTAAACCAGCTACTGCCTCCTCCTGGATGTACATTTTATTGTTTTTTTGCATTGCAGCCATTAGGCAAACAAAGCAACATTGAACAGAGAGAGAGGTTTTATCAGGACTTCCCCTGCAAACACAGATTTCACCACAGTGCTGCTTTCACCTGAGTGAAAACAAAGTGTAGAGTTTAGTGAGTATAAGTGTTGCTGAGAGCGAGACACGAGCAAACAAACACCCTAATGCTGCTGTTGACTTAAAGGTCAATTATGATCAATTATCATAAATATTTATCAACAATTTGGACGACACGTCTCCACTTTCTCCCACTAAGTCAAATATATCCCAGGTACGAACAAGGACAAAACCATCTTGCTCAACTGGAGCCATAGTATGAGGAGAAGCAATTTGGGGACAGAGTTGCCATCTTTCAGAAACATCTATTTGACGTGTACTTTATTTTATTTTATGGACTACAACGCTACTCAGTTACTAAAAACTTAAACTAAAGAAAAGAACCCTGAATAATGTCTTCGTAGAATGAAAGTGGATCCAATAAAAAACTGTATGTAGGGTTACTGAGTCTGTAAGTGAAGAAGCTCGAGATACAGGAAAAACATTTATCTGTTTAAACAATTGATTGTAGTGGTGACATAAATTGTCTCTGTCTTAGAAATAACAGCTTTTCCTGTGTTCCCTCGCTTCTAAAAACAGCACACACACACACACACACACACACACACACACACACACACACACACACACACACACACACACACACACACACACACACACACACACACACACACACACACACACACACACACCTGTGTATGGATATGAATCCCCCACCCTTCTTCCTGTTGACCAGGAAATGCCCGACTTGTACAATAGAGCGCAGGTCTGACGCTACACACTGCTTTCTTTAGACACACAAACACCAAGGAATGAATGTCAAAGAACCAAGTGCAGGAATGGTTGTGTTTCTGTGTGTGTGTCTGTGTGTGTCTGTGTGTGTGTGTCCGACGTCCAAAGACTGTTCAACCGCTGCTCTCGACAAACACTGAGCCACGTTACGAGCCACAGACTGATAAAGTAAATATCTAAATTACACAATGAACCCCAGAGTGAAAGTGTCACGGAAGAAGTGAATGAAAAAGAAAGAACGAGAAAAGTTAAGAAACTGTGCGTTAAATCAATCCCTTTGTTATTTGAATGAACAGATGGTCGTTAAAACGATCAGGAGATAATCCTGATTACTGTCATGCAGTGACATCATGTGCAGGATAATAAAAACAAGGTTGTTCAAAGTTATAAATGATTCGCTCCTCTCCCCTGTGAAGTCTACACACAATAGCTTGTTTCCGGACAACGTGCACTAGCGTGTATGAGCTAAGATTAGCTTGTGTGCGTTAGCAGGGACTGGTTTTGATTAATAACCGTGCACACGCCTATAACTGTCCCAGTGCCTGGTACACTGAGAGCAGAGGAAAGAAGAGGATCTCAGGAAAAAAGAAGAAATAGCAGCTAGATCATTTATTCTTTCTTATTTCTCCCTGAAGATTGTTTTATATGAGCTCCTGGGGCCTTTCAAAAACCTTTAAATATTACCCTTTAATCCTTAGAATGAATGAAATACTGGATACTTTTGCCTCTTCATACCAGAATCTGTTGGACAGACCTCGTACAATCCTTTAGAAGATATTTTTACACATCTATACATCTGCAAAGTTAGAATAAGCCAAATGTTCGATTAATTCACTTCTTTGGGCCTTAAAATAGGTGGAATATTAGATAATTTACCATTTACAGGCATCAAGAAATCCTTTAAATGGATGAAAGATTCTGTTTACATCATCTCCCATTTTAGTCCTTAAATACATTTTAATGACTCTAAAAATTGTTGGAAAACAATCTGGACACACATAGATTAAGAAGAAGGAGCTGTAAGAGGAAGTGATGACAAGATCAAGGGAGAGGAGGAGGAGGAGGAGGAGGAGGAGGAGGAGGAAAAGATCGTGGGTTGGACGACTTAACTACACAAACTATAAAAGTTTCACAATGAGGAGCATTGACACAAGGAGTGTGTGTGTGTGTGTGTATGTGTGTGACAGCTGGCTCAATAGGATCTTAACCCAAGACGAGCACAAAAACCTCTGAGTGTGTCAGAATGGATGTGTCCCCTCCCACATACAGACCGATGAGTCAGCGGGGAGTGTGTGTGTGTGTCTGTGTGTGTGTATGTGAGTGTGTGTGAGTCTGTGTGTAGGGACTGGTTTTAATTTATAACCGTGCACACGCCTATTGCTCTCACAGAGCCTGGTACCGTCAGCCACACAGTTGTGTTGAATTTCTCAGACCATGATGACAGTCAGAGTTCCACCCTGAGCTGCACGGCTCATATGAACAGCGTAATGTTATGTTATGTACGCAATGTTCACTCCACACACGTGTAAAACAATAACTTGTGTGGAACCTGGAGAAACTAAATCTCAGATCCCATCACAGGGAGATATTGTGTATTAATAGAGGTCACATAGAAACTGTTTTCATGTCCGTCTACAGATTGTTTGCAGCTCCATATTTTACCGAAACTAAAATGCCAGCACATAAAAACTGTATCGAGGTCCCACCGGCGGCCCGACCAATCAGGAGGCAGTTGTCAATCAAGTTTTTATATCATCAAATAACTAATGAAAACCGAACTTATCAGAAACATGGAGGAGCTCTCGTGTCTTTATATACATCTTTATTATGTTTATATTACGGCAACGACATAAGGAAAAGAATCCAGACGTAGACTCAACATTTAGAGCTAGGTGGTGGCTGTTTAATAAAGCCAGCGCACCGATTTAGACCTGTGGTTAAACCGTCTGCACTGGCATCCTGAAAAAAAACTGTGTCCTTGATGGACACATGCCGACCAATCAGGAAAGGCCAGTTTCCATGACGATGTAGTAGGAAACCACATAATAAGCAAATGCATAAACGGTTCCCTGTTATTAATGACACATCAATGGCCGCTGCACAGGGTTAAACACAGGGTGGAGCTCAGAACACACACACACACACACACACACACACACACACACACACACACACACACACACACACACACACACACACACACACACACACACACACACACACACACACACACACACACACACACACACAGACTTGTAGCAGCATGACTGGAGTTGACGGATGAGGTTTGCATACGCAAAAAACACACTCACACACACACATAAATTCAAATTGCAACGCGCTTGGAATAATCTGCATCTACAAACAAACAAAGAAAAGTGCGAGGTTGTGACACACTCAGCTGTTTCTGAGGCAAACACACACATGAGCGACAAAATCAGTCAGCAACAGACAGAAAATAACACAAATTCACTGCAACATCTGAAAATACAAAGTACAACATCACAAAACCCACTGATGGAACTTCAGCGTTCCTCAAACTGATTTCTATTAATCCACTGCTGCATCCAAACTGTTCCATTCATATGAGCAAGCAGACAGACTCAGGTCTTTCCTGTGTTTGGGTGGATGTGTGTAACCTGTGGGAGTTGCCCACAGATCAGTCGTGCTCCTGTCACATAGATCCTGAGTTATGCTGCTGTCAGGGAGACGTGTTGCAGCCGGACTCGACCTGCAAGCTGCTGCTGCACCAGAGCACAGACAAACCTGAAGAAACCACACCGACAACTCACTTAGGGTTTAAAATGGTGATATTGTTGCTCAAATAAAGGACATGCAAAATAAAGAAAAACTTTTAAAATCCTTAAAAAGACTATTATATATGAACCTTTACTTAAACTAGTAAGAAGCATGTACAGAAATATATATTTCCATACGATTTAATTTGTTTACTTGTTTATACATTTTTTATTGATGTTTGTATTTTTACTTTCCCCTTTGTTGGAAAAAAAATTTGGAAATTTCAAACAATGTCATGTGTTTGGTGTTGAACTGTTTCTTATCCTCGGCCCCACATGACGCCGTCGAACAAAAGGAAAGACAACCAGGGACCTCTCGTCCCACACGCGTTTATCTCTGTAGAGCACGTGTGTAACAAAACAGGAATTGGAAAACATGTAAAGTCGCTGGTGGTTGATAAGGAATAAAAACAACCATGCTGATAACTGCTTGTATTGCTCTGGTAGGGATTCAGCAGAAAACTAAAACGGTGTCTCTTTCAGCTGACACTTGCCTCCTTCATCATCATCTAATGCGTTCGCCTCTGAAATCTCTCTCTTCAACCTCCCTCTGGGCTAAAAATAGAAAATGACCTGACAGCTACAAACATAGACTCTGCTATTATATTTTAAGTGCGTGAGTGTGTGCACTGGCTCAAGTGGAAACACTGGAGGAGATAAAACATCACTCGGGAGGCACACGAGACAAAAGAAGAATAACAGTACAGGTTGCCAGCCTGAATCAATCGCCGTGGCTCTGACGTGCACGCACACACTCTCAGAGGAGGAGAGTATGGCAGCCAGAGGTGTCACACAAAGCTCATGATGTTATATGGCGACTGGGACCGCCAGCGAACACACACCCACACACACACACACACACTTAGCATGGCTTGATAAACTCCCATCAGGCACAGCGACTGGCCTACATAGCGAGGAGAAAGTGACCAATACGGAGGGACAAGAGGAAAACACACTGACACTTATAAACACACACACACACACCCTGTTCATTCACTCACTGCCTATTTCCTCTTTGGACAATCAGCTCAGACACAGTTTCTACTGAGAGGCCACAACAGAACCTTTTGAAGATATACCTGAATGAAACTTGCTCTTTACAGTGGAACTGACTGAGAGTCACAGCTTCAACTGTCACAATCAGCTCCGGCAAGTTGAAGAGTGAAGCTGAACTGTGGATCAGTTAAAAAGACTCAGAAGTTATTAAAAAACCAGAGTTTATCTCCAATATTCAGCAGGAAACTGTTAAAATATGAAGAAGTCTGAACAGAGTTTGGTGGATTTGTTACAGCTGCAGCTCTTCTGGGTCAGGAAGCAGAGAGAGGATCATCATATTCAAACTGTAATGACCTGATCGAATTCACAACATACAGTCTAGTCACTGTCACCTTGACCGATCGGTGTGGTAAGTCTGTAATGTGATGTTGTTTTGCTACGAATATGGAGGACGCTAGAAAGCGAAGCCAGTCCGAGCGAGCAATCACGACTCTAAAGCATCTGAGACGTAGGAGTAGTGAGAATACAGCAGGAGAATTAATAGAAAACGAGAAGACGAGCGAGTGGACATGTTGATGGCATCTCTAACGAAGAATACAAATATCTTTATTTAAGTGAAATTAGAAAGATGACGAGATTCGAGTGCTTTTAGCGATTTGGGCTGACAAAGGTGTCAAAGTGCTGTTAACTAAAATGTGATTTCCACAGCAGAATTTATTCGCTCCGGACCATTTCCTGTTGTCGTGAACACGTCTGACCAGGACAATCTCCTGCTGCTTCTTCACATGTGAAAGACAAACTCCAGAAGACGTCTGCGCCCAATCCACCGGAGTTCATGTCAGAAAACAGCTCTAGTGCTGCTCTAGAGCAAAGGATTGAGACAAAAAACAATCAGGGTTCAATTTCAAAATAAACTGTGTTGTCTCCATGTCTCCACATGCATGTCAGCAGGGACAGAGGACTGGGGCCCATTTCACATCCAAACACAGCTGCGTGGAGAACAGACTGGAGGGATGTGAAACCATGAAGCTGGCACTGGCACTGGCACTGACACACACACACACACACACACACACACACACTAAAAGACGAACAGAAAAGTCATTCAGCCCTGCAAGGGAAGTTTCCTCTGAATTATTGAGCAACAGCAACAACACTCATGAGCATTTACAAGCAGTGTGTGTCTGTGTGTCTGTCTGTGTGTGTGTGTGTGTGTGTGTGTGTGTGTGTGTGTATAATGCTGAATTATCCCTGGGGGGGGTGAACTGTCTCATTCAGTGCACACAGGCTGCTGCACTTGACACTCCTTGGTAGAAATGCATCCCAGCTGATGCTAACCACCTAGCAGGCTAGCTGCCCCTGAACCTGCCGGAGCTCCTCCAGGTGACAGTGACCGACATTAGGCACAGACGCTGCCTGAGGAGCCGAGGGAAGCTTCGCCACCACAGACAGCCTCGACTCCCCCTGCAGCCTCTGCCACCACTGAGCAGAATGTCAATGAGTTAGCCGAGGTAGCTAGCGTTAGCATGAGTTACTGAAATCCCCCACCCCGGACAAGTTGATAACAAATAAAAGTGTAATAAGCAGAAAGGTAAATAGAAGAGAAGCTAAAGACGAAGTCCGATGATTAAACTCAGTCTGAACGTTTACACGCTGCGTCATTTGTTTAATGAGCTAGATTTAGTGTTTGCTAAAGTTAGCAGGTTAGCTGTCCGACAATGGGCGCATGCTTGTTAAAGTTTGGACCCAGCCTCAGGAGCGTCGGGGGAGTTGCTAACTCGGAGCTAGTCGCGGCTGCGGGGGTCCAGCTGCTCTCCCCGGGGAGGGGGACCGGGGAGCAGCCGGGGGAGAGGCTCCCGGTGCGGGCTCTCACTCACCGGAGGGTCGGTCCGATGCAGTTGGAGTCGGTGCTCTCTATCTCCCGCAGGATGCGTTCATGTTCGGCGGCGGTCTCCATGCTCGCCATCCTGCATGTTGCTGTGGACGGTTCCGAGTCGAGCTGAACCGAACCGAACCGAACCGAGCCGAGCGGACTGGCCGTGCACGCTGCGTGTGAGGGTTGGTTCGCTGTGGTTACAGAGCAGCGGGAGTGAGCGGTGTTAACTTGTGGGGGGAAAGGGGGCGGGGTCATGTGTCGATGGGCGGAACAACCGGAAGTGCAAACACCTGAACAACGTGTAATGTTATGATAAATAAATATGAATATTGTAGTAATAAAACTATATAATACATGAACCCCTCTATCTAAATTAATATATGTGTTTAAATATATATATAGTATAATTATGCTATGTATATAGTACAATGCTTTTCAGTATACTATACGCTGAATTTATAACCATTTATACATGTAAATATATGTTGTGCTTTATTACACTAACATTATTTGAGATATTTTGACAGTTATTAATTTACCGGAAACAATAAAGTGGGAGTAAGAGCCCACCTGCATCTAACGTTCGTACGTTCAGAGTTTCCTCTATTTCTTTTCAAAATAGAGAGACTAAATATGAACATGGCCTCAGTTTACGCTAATTTTGCATTTTTATGTAGCATTTATCTGTGTATTCAATAAATCTCCACTGTTATAACCCTTAGTGGTATAATCATACCAATAAATTGACGTTTCATACGTTTAGATAAATTGCGTGCTTTTATTTTGCAGACAACACGCACTACGTCCGGCGTCCCGCTAGCTTAACTTGGCGAACCTGACGCTGCTGGTTCCGGCTCGAGAGAGAAAAGAAGGAAGAAATGGAGGTAAAATAACAATAATAATGACTTTGAAAGACATTAGAGTAAAAGAGTGAACAGATTAAAGGAGTAACGTGTGTGTGAGACTGTGAATCGTCGCCGCCATGATGGAGGACAGTGTGTTTACAGCAGGACTGTGTTAGCTTTGATCATTCAAAGAGATCAAAGTCCACAACAGTGAAGTCTCATTCTGTGGTAATGCTGCTGCACATGAAACTTTATTGTTTTATTATTTATATTTTTTCAGCTTAAGTAAACTTGGATTTATGTGTGTGTGTGTTTCTGTAGAATGAGCAGTGTCTATATCACACACACACACTGACACATTATTATTACTGTTGCATTTACATGTTAACAGTTAAATCTTAGTTCATATAACACTTTATGTACTTTAAGGTATATTAAACCACCACAATAAATCATAAACTGTCAGTGTATGATATGACTTGTGTGTGTGTTCTTTATTTCTGTCCGTCAGCCCCAGAAGAAGTTGATAAACTCGGTGGACAGCTGCGTGGACGAGGCTCTGTGCGGCCTGGTCAGGGCCAGCGGGGGCCTGTCGCTGCTGGGGGGCCACAGGGTCGTGCTTCGGTCCGACCTGGAGAGTCTGAGGGGCAAAGTGGCCCTGCTGTCGGGGGGAGGGTCAGGACATGAGCCGGCACACGGGGGTAGGTCCTCTTTAATCGTCTTATCAGCATTTATCTCTCACACTTTAATCTCCCTGCCTCGTGTCTGCAGGTTATGTTGGTGCAGGAATGTTGTCGGCAGCAGTCGCAGGTGGAGTGTTTGCATCACCACCACCGGCCAGCATCCTGGCAGCCATCATGTCTTTGCATAATGCAGGTGATGTACGCCTAATGTACGAGCTGGCTGTAACTTTACTTCTATGTCTTTTTATTTACCAAATGAATGTCCAAGAGAGTCCATGTGAGAAAACAACAAGTAAATGTCACGTATCTGACATGAAACTGGAAGAATACAAACATAACCTCATGGGCGGAGGTAATAACAACCCTCCTCCCTCCACAGGAGCTGCCGGGGTCCTTCTCATCGTGAAGAACTACACCGGCGACCGCCTCAACTTCGGGTTGGCTGCAGAGCAGGCCCGTAACCACGGCGTCGCTGTCGACATGGTGATCGTTGCCGAGGACTGCGCCTTTGACCGGCCCAGTAAGGCCGGGAGGAGAGGCCTGTGTGGAACCGTCTTTATACACAAGGTAAACGACAGAATCAACCACAAAAGTTAACGAAACAAAGAATAACTTAAACAAATTAAAATCTTACCGTCCCACACTTCCTGTCAGCTGGCAGGTGCGTTGGCAGAGGAAGGCTCCTCATTGGACCACATCGTTGCCAGGGTGACAGAGGTTTTAAAGGGGGTCGGTGAGTTTCACCTCTTCATTCCCTCACTGCTCCGTCTTTATCGGGAGGCTTTTCACAAGTAAAACATTCTGTTGATGTTTGTTCTGCAGGTTCACTCGGGGTGAGTCTGTCTCCGTGCAGCGTCCCCGGCTCCCTGCCTTCATTCGACCTGTCCCCGGGAGACATGGAGCTGGGTCTGGGTAAGAGACAGAGGGAGCAGGATCAACACAAGATTACAGATCTGATACGAACTGTTTAGGTTCATTTTGTTGATCAGCAAGATGATGAAATGAGGCAAATATAGCAAACTGTGAATGTTTACTCAAATATCACATTTAAATGTATCTGTCTCTTAATGTTCACCACCATCTTCCATCTTGTTTTCAGGTATCCATGGTGAACCTGGGATCAAAAGGTCAAAGGTGATCCAACGTTAGTCGACACAAACCGACATCTACTTTGTGTTTGATTCCATTTCTCTAAAGTTATCAGTTTTTACTGTTAATCAGGTGACGTCGGCCGACGAGGTGGTAAAAACCATGATCGATCACATGACCAACCCTGACAGCCAATCGTGTCTGCCGCTGAAATCAGGTTCGCTCAACTTTAACGTATTATTACAGTTAGTGAGTTTTAGTTTCTGCGGACAGTGTTTTTTTGACGTGTGTGTGTGTGTGTGTGTGTGTGTGTGTGTGTGTGTGTGTGTGTGTGTGTGTGTGTGTGTGTGTCCTTCTATCGTACAGGAGACAATGTGGTCGTGTGTGTGAACAACCTCGGAGCTCTGTCTTGTCTGGAGATGGCCATTGTTACTCGAGCTGCCATCACCTGTCTGGGTAAGTGGTGTTCGTGTGCGTGTGCGTGTGTGTGTGCGTGTGCGTGTGCGTGTGACACATTCCATCTGTTACCATTGAGGATGCTGTGGAATGTGTCTCTGTGGTTACAGAGAGTCGCGGCATGGCGGTTGCCAGGGTGATGTCCGGTTCATTCATGACGTCACTGGAGATGGCGGGCGTGTCACTGACCCTGATGCGAGCCAACGAGGAAACACTGAGACTGTTTGGTGAGCGTACTCACACAAAGTTTGTTTGTCTATACTTGTGAGGACCCTCCCTTCTCCAGCCTTAATGAAAAGTCCCTTATCCCACACAGACGCTACGACTAGCGCCCCCGCCTGGCCAAATCTCAGCAGTGTGCATGTGAGCGGACGCAGCTACGTCGTAGCTCCTCCCACCATGGACACACGACCGCAGGACGATATACACACTGAAGGTTGGTTTCCATGGTTACAAGATGACGGGACACTACCTGAGTGTTGTCAGTTATAATATTATTTGATACAACCGTTTTTGTTGCTTTATTTTTTCCCATCCAGGTTCACTGAGTCCTGTGATGCACAAAGCGTTAGAGTCAGTTTGTTCCACTCTGTTGGAAAGACAGGAGGAACTCAACTCGCTGGACCGAGCTGCTGGGGACGGAGATTGCGGTAACACTCATGCGCAGGCTGCCAGAGGTAAGAGTAGAAAAGTTAAAGTTAACTGCAGATAATGATAAAAGACCCCAAAAAAAACATGTTTGATTGATAACGATTTTTGTAATTGTAAAAATGTTCATTCAGCCATTCAGGAGTGGCTCCGGGGTCATGTGGTCCCTGGTTGCCCCGGGAAACTCCTCTCAGTCCTCGCTGGATTGGTGCAGGAGAAGATGGGCGGATCATCAGGGGCGGTAGGTTTAAAGTAGTAGATATAAAAAAGTCGTTCACAGCGAACAGCGTCTAACTAGCCTCCTTGTGTCTCTCAGTTGTACAGCCTGTTCCTGACGGCAGCGGCTGGTCATGTGGCCGGGGGGCGGAGCGACGCTGCAGCCTGGGCGAGTGCAGTGCATGCTGGGACACAGGCGATGAGGAGGTGAAACTGTCAATCAATTAATTCGATTTCTTTTCATCCATTGATCCAATGCATTTACAATAATAACTGAAGAAGTTTCTGCAGTGAATTCCTAGAAGAATTGTAGGCTTCAACTTTTCAAAATAAAATAAAGTAAATACCTGATAGTTTGTAAATCAAACTATTATTGACTTATTTAATAATCAAGTTCTCAATACAGGTAATTTACAGATTTAAAATCGTATTATTTGAATGTCTTCCAGATACGGTGGAGCTGATCCTGGAGACAGAACAATGGTGAGAGTTTTCTATACAACTTTTCATGCATCTCTTTTATTTTGAAAGGGTATTTCCTGGTTGATGATATTGTTATTTGGGCTCCGCAGCCTCATTTGTAAAACAACAGTTTTATCTTTAAACATCTGCTTCTCTTCCTCTACAGCTGGATGCTTTGTTTCCTGCTGTGGACGAGCTGATGAAACTGACCACAGCTCCACCTGGTGGACAGATGGTCATACTGCAGGCTGCAGTGCAGGTATAGTAACTCATTGTAAACTAGAGATTATCAGATAACAACCGTCTTTGAGTTTCATATATTCCCTGAATTGCCGTCCTTCTTCCCTGTGTCATCCTAGAAAGCGGCCTCGGGGGCGGAGGCCACCCGGAACCTCACGGCGAGGGCGGGGCGGGCCAGCTACATCGCGGCCGAGAGGGTCACCCTGCCCGACCCTGGTGCCGTGGCCGTAGCCGCCATCTTGAGAGCTGTGTTGGAGTCGCTGGAGGGGCGGAAGTAAAACAGCCACATGATTACAAACAGAACAACACTATCACGTCTCAGAAACTTTAATGAATGGGACGTAAGACTCACTGTGATGTTAACCTCTTTTTTACTCTATATTCAAACCTCCACGACCATCACACACTCATCACACTCATCACACTCATCACACACACACACACACACACACAAACATTAATACATTGTGGTCTCTAACTGAACTCTGCTTTTGGCTGAGAGCTCGTATCATGCGGCCTCATTATGCTGTTTCTGACAGCTGCCGATCGTAGAGTTTAGGTGGTCACGGGTCATGGGCACTGGTTTAAAAGAAGCCACAGCAGGTTTTCCCCTGAACGACGGTGGGTGCAGTCCCCTCATTCTCCGGCGCTGACATGGTGCCGTGGTCATGAGGTGTAACCTGTTTCACTGAGGTGCATTTTTATCTCACTCACTTTGGAGCCAGGTTACGTGTGAACTCGCGAACAGCTGGTGAAACCGGTTCCAGTGTTGAAGCTAAACCAACTTTTTGAATGATGTGTTTTGATAAAAAATGAAACTGTGAATGGATTAAAAAACACTTTCTTGATGGAACAGTGTGAATTCTGACTAATAAATCAATAGTTTTTACACAAATGTGAGTTTTGTGGATGTGGTTTTTACACCTTTTCATTCTACACACGTGAATTTCCCCCCGAGAAGGTCAGAGGTCAGCGTCTGGCTCGTTCAAGACAGCTGAGGTCGGCGTTTTTTTCTTCTGATCAAAACAGCAGCAGCTTCTTTTTCTCTTTTTCCTCCTTCTTTCAACTGTCATTTCTCATAAGTACGACTTCCTGACACGCAAATCACACACACACACTCGGCGCTGCTTGCTCGACATTAAACACACCCACACATTCACACAAGAACCACCGAGCAGTAGACACACTTGCTTTCAGTTTGTGCGAAACACAACCGCACACAGATCAACACAAAGGTAATTCTCTTCTTGATGTAACTGTGGGTTTACGTTTACAAAACATAAAAAGGTTGTAACTGGTGGTTGAGGTTGTAACTTATGATTTTATATATTAAAAACTGAGCAGCTGTGGCGTGTGACGGGGAAGAATCTCAGAAACATTTACCGAAAAACTTTTGAATATACAGCAGAAAGTCCGAAGTCACCATTCGACTGACAGCTGCTGTTATAAGTTATTTTCTCAATGATTGATTCAGTGTTGAATGGAACGTCATGGAAAAGGATGTGAGACGACTCAGAGGAAAACGGAACAGGACCTGAGCCACTGAACGGGGAAAAGTGTGAACATTTAAAATACAAATACACAACAAGTACAATGTAAATGTCCAGATTTAGTCCGGCTGTATGTTTAAGCTCCTGAGGGAAAAGAAAGTCATCACATTTGAGAAGCTGCAACAAAGTCAATGTTTGGTAAATTTGGTTGAAAACGACTACAACGATGAATCAAATGTTTCTGCTGATTAAATCTCTGTCCCTCCATTAACTTAATTAATTAATTAAGGTGGAAAATCTGATTTCTTTGCAATAAACTCAGTGGTGTCGCCTCTGTGCTGCTTAAGGATTTTATAAAAATCAAATGTTGGTTTCCACGTAGAGCCGTTCAAACAGGAAACGTCTGCTGTCACGTTTTTACTCAGACATCTGTTCGCAAAGGACAATAACAAAATTAAGGCTGCAGTTGCCACGGGGATAATATAAACTGCCCCAAAGCCAGAAAGCTGATCTGCAGTCGTCATAGTGCTGACGTGTCATATTTCTTCATCCTATGGTCAGCACCGCTAAACGTCAGGGTCATAGGAATGTAAATAAATCTGAGCGTACATTTAATTAACATAATAATACACAAAGATGATGTTGACAATGAAACGGATGCTCGTGTGTGTCCCTGCCTCTCAGATGGAGTTCGCCTGCAGCCATGTTGTGTGTAACTGGAGATCTGATGAAGCAGGTGACAGCATTCAAATCATTTTCTCACTAATGTCACGAGAGTTTCACAAAATGACAACATTTCTGGAACATTTCTGACTAAAACTTTCCTCTTTGCCTTAAACCTTGTTTTTTTCATATTTCTTTTGCAGCATAAATACATTTTTACCTTTTTACTCAGTTACAATCTGTTACTCATTGAGGCGATCACGTCTTTGACGCTCATCATATTTCATATTTTCAGCATCGACAGGTTTTCCTCTTATGAATCATGAATATGACAACGTAGTGAAAGAAGGTAATTGTGTCACACACGCTCACACACACACATACCCGCACACACACACACACACACAGACAGGATTCATAAAGGTCAATGCATCGAAAATGATGTTTTTCTGTTAATCATGTTCTCAAGAGTTCTGGGGTAAAATAACAGGAAAGCAGTAACGGCTAATGTGTGTGTGTGTGTGTGTGTGTGTGTGTGTGTGTGTTGTGTGTGTGTGTGGGGTGGGTGGGTGGGTATGCTTGCAAGTGCAAAAGACAGAGAAGCACAAGTAACACTTCAGCAGGGGAAAGTCCACACACACACACACACAGATCACACTATCGGCTTAATTTGAATTATTCTGTCGTTAACGTTCATTAAAAAGTTCAAAAGTGAAGCAGATAAAAAGTTTATTATATCCACTTTTCTTTTTACTTCCACGATATTGTGTTTAATGTTCCAGGTGATTAGATAATATAGATTAAAAAAATAATAAAAAATAATTAGAACTTTGATTGATATTAAAATGCGTTGTTCTGTCTCCAGCTCCTCCTCGTCCTCCTCCGGTGCCTCCTCCTCGTCTCAGACCTCGACCTCCTCTCCTCTCTCTCCCCCACCTTCCCTCCTTCAAGCCCAGACAAGCTCCTGCCTCGCTGCCCCCTCCCCTCCCACCCAGAGGTGAGTTTACCCCTCTCCCCTCTTCTCTCTCCCCCTCTTCTTCTCTCTCTCTCTGTTTCTTCATCCCTCTGTTCTGCTCCATCAGTTGACAAGATGGAGGCGGATTACAGGTTGAAAGCCAACGTCAACGTCGTGTCCCTCAGTGTTGGACAACTGGTCAACATCCAACCAGACACAGACCAGGAGGCCATTCAGAGCCCAGTGCTTTGTGGGAAATGTAGTGCTGCCTTGTCATGTCTGACTTCTCTACCGAGGAACGTGAGTCAGAATTTATTTCACTTATTCATCAACTTTTCTGTTTTTCCTTTTCTTTCTTTCGTTTTTTGGCATTTTTCTCTAATAGTCGTGTTTATTGTGTTGAAGGCGCTTTTAAATAAAGTAAGACATAAAATCTCTCTCTCTCTTCTTCTCCTCGTCCAGATGTGGGTGTGCGAGTTTTGCGGAAGTGTAAACGGCGTGCACGTGGATGTGACGGGAACGTGCACGGGTCTGTGCACAGGTGAGCACAGTGACGACCTTTACCTGCTGAGCCAGAGCGACGACGACTACCAGAACCTGGAGGACTCGCTGGTGGTTTTCTGTGTGGACATATCTGGCAGCATGAGCGTCACCACAGAGGTGTGTGTGTGTGTGTGTGTGTGTGTGTGTGTGTGTGTGTGTGTGTGTGTGTGTGTGTGTGTGTGTCAAAACAACTCGACAACGCAGCATCGGATTTTCACGCAACTCGCTGTTAGTCATTTTTTGGGAGTTTTTTTCCGGATGATCATCTTTTGGAGATGATTGGTCAAAGGTCAAAGGTCACAGTGGACAAACATTTTCCAAGATATCCCAAATAATAGAGAGACAATCTAAAGTTTATGTTGATTGACTGATTGAACGTTCCAGTAACAGCTGGTTTCATTTAGTTTATTTTATCACTTTAGCGTTAACTCTGCAAAGTTTAAATGGAGGAGAAAAGGACATCATGAGTTACTAAATTAATTCAATATAATAATAAGTGTATGTTGGAAGTTAAAGTTGTTTCATGTGAGTCTCAAATCATCTTCCTCTTCCTCTTCCTCTTCCCCTCAGGTCCCATCGGGCTCTGCACTCCCAGTGTACGTATCCAGGCTGGAGGTGAGATGCCTGCAGGAAGTTCTCAGCGGACGTGTTGTTCACGTGTTGTTCACGTGTTGTAGTTTAAAACATCTTTGTCTCTTTCGCTTGTGTTTCTCTTGTGTCGTTACAGGGTATCCAGGATGCCCTCCAGAGGGCGCTGTCGTCCATGCTGCAGGATTCCCCACGCAGGAGAGTGGCACTGGTGACTTTCAGTGATGAGGCAGGGAAATAAAACTTCTCCATTTTCAAATTAACTTAAATAACTTTAAATGTAATTAAATCATTGTTTTTTTTATGCAGCATTTTATATATATATAGTGGTTATAGTGAATTTATAGTGAATAATGGTGATGTCATTATTCCATTGGCTCAGTCATGAAAGGTTCACATGACGGAAGAGAAATAAGAGAAATCACAACAACACAAACAAATAACTCATACAATAAATAAAAACTAAATATACAAACTATTTAAAAGAAGAAAGAACCAACAGATGGTTTCTTATGAAGGGAGATAAACGTTTTAACTGATTTATTATCGTGTCCAATCTTATCTTAACCTGCTCTGTATATTCAATTCTAATTTTCCTTTTAGTTTTTATCACACATGTTTGAACTGCTTTTATGCTCATTATGTGGAAACACAAATGAAACGTTCGCTCTACTTCTAACTCCTCATCGCTCTCTGAACAGGTGGTGATCTACGGTGATGGCACCAGTGTTCCTCTCACGCTCAGGGACTGGGCGTTGGTGGACTACGACCATATTTGGGAACAGGGTGCGGCCTACAGCGTCCCACACTGCATCGCTGAAACCTACATCCAACTGGTTCAAAGAGTTAAAGAGTCAGTGTCGACGCTGTGTTTGTATTTCTTATCTCAATGGCTGCCTCCCTGTGCTGCATGTCTGTAATCCCAGTTAACATTAACGTGTGTAATCCAGCCTCAGGGAACACGGGGCCACGTGTCTCGGCCCTGCGGCGTTAGCCTCGGTTGCCATGGCGTCAAGGCACCCCGGGTCAAAGGTGAGCAGGTCTCCAGGCCTTTAATAGAAAAGTGTAAAAAGTCGTGTAAAGAGTTTTTATTATAAGACGCTCGTGTAGGATTGTTTGTCCTTAACGACGTTAACGAATAAGAATTAGACGTCAATCAACCGTGATGAATGACTGACTGAAAGATCCCTGGTGCCATCGTGACAATGACGCCGTGTGAACCGCTGCTGACGGAAGCTGCTGATCGTTGCAGGTGATTTTATGCACTGACGGCAGAGCCAACATCGGACTGGGGGAGATGGAGCAGACGTCTTCTCCAGCCTCTTCTCCGCTGACACCACATTTCTACAGACAGCTGGCTGTGCAGGCTGTGGACAGTGGGTGAGGACATTAACATTAAAACTATTAAAATCCTATAAATAAAGAAAATAAAACACGTTTTCTTTCTGTTCATCTCCAAGAGTCATAATATCAGTGATGAGCTTTGAAGGGACGGACTGTCGTTTGGCGGATGTCGGGAGACTGGCAGACACGACAGGAGGAAGGGTGAGCACATACAGTACATATACATACAGTACATATACATATACATACAGTACATATACATACAGTACATATACATACAGTACATAAACATACAGTACATATACATATACATATACATATAGTACATGCTTGTGCAGTACAGCTGGCACTAAGAAACAAGCTTTAACCATTACTGGACTTAAAGGACTGGTTGTAGTTAAAGCAACACTGTGTAACTTTTGCTGGGCAGTGGCAACAGCGCCCCCTGGAGCCACAAGTCTTACAGGATCCCTCTGTTGAAGCCGTCACTGCAAACAGACACGTCAGCCGCACTGCTGTGACGCTGGTGTTGGGACGCCGCTATAGCACGGTGGTTTTATCCCCTCAACCTGTTAGTGCAGGAGGAAAGTGCTCGTCTCCCTGCTACAAGTCAGCAAACCATCAGAAAATGGTGAAAAGTTGCTATAACAACAACAACACGCAGTCAGCAAACAAACCAGAGAGCGTGATCTGTAAACAAGGAGTCCGGCTGCACGGCGGCCAAAACCAACACACTGATGCTTCTGGGTATTCTAATGATTTAAGGGACATTCTAAAGGTTACGGTTCGTCCACTAACAAACATCAACTTGCAAAAGACTCAATTTAAAACAAATACTGATAGTGGATCATTTATGAACTTCCTCTCCTGCACAGGTGAACATCGTGTCTATTGGTACCATAGCAACGGAGATCCAGTCAGCCTCCATGGACAACGTGCTGGCGACAGGAGTCACAGCAACACTGGTTGCTTGTGATGGAATGTGGGTGGTGACTGACACTGAAGTTACACTAAACAAAACAAAATACAAATTCATTTCCTTTCTATTTCCTCCCTTTTCACCTCCGTCCATTCATCTGTTTCCTCTTTATCTGCATGAATACTTGAGATTTCTAATTCTCTCTCTCTCTCTAGTTATTTCCCCTACGAGGATGAAAACGACCACAAGCTGGTGAGAGAGATAGGGAACGTGACCACTGGGCTGCAGATCACATCCCAGTTCGCCGTCAAACCAGAGTTCATGGAAGGTGAGGCCCCTGATAAGCTCCACAAACACAATCTGCATTTACTGGAAGTGTGTTACGTCTGTTTACACTACGGGACTGTGAGCTGGCAGCGATCCTGCAGAGACGACAGGTCGAGAGGGTTTGTTCTGTCGAGCATAAAAATAAACTTTGGAATAAAAAGGTAAGGTGTAAAAAGAGCTGTTATTAAAAGATACTGTGTGTTTGTGTGTGTTTGTGCGTTTGTCAGTCTTCCTTCAGAGGGACACTCTCCCTTTCCAACTCCAGCTGAGCTTCAAGACCAGAGATCAACAACGGGTCACTCGCATCATAACCGAGCGACGACCAGTGACCTCCTGCAGGTGAAGGAAACAGATCAACGCTGATCCAGACCAGAGTTTAAGCTCCTTATCAGTAATATAATATATAAGTATCCGCTTCCATGTGTTTTCAAAATAAAACAGAAGTATGGATGTAGCAATCTACAGAAAAAGTATCATTTTGAGATTAATGTCGTAATATTATAAGACTAAAGTTTTAATTTCCATCATTCCGATAATTTCCTTTGTCTCTATCTCGTCTCCTGTCGGCCTGAAGTCGGATTGGTGCCGGTAGTTTCAACATGGCGGTGCTCGGCGTGCACGGTGCTCAGCTCTGTGCCAGTTTAACCATGGAGGGTCGAGTGCAGGACGCACAGAAGCAACTGAAAGCTCAGCAAGACCTGCTGACACAGATCAGGTACGAGGGTCTGACCTCTGAACTAACTAATATGTTTGTGTGTCTGTCTGTGTGTTGATGTTGTGTTTCTTGGGGACAAACTTCCTCTTTCTGCCCCGAAGTGAGCAAAGGCCGATCGCAATGCAAGAGAGGATCTACGGCAACTGGATGGACACCATGACGACGATCTGTGATGACATCACGGCAGAGTCCCAGGTAAACAATGAAGTCACATGATTCACATTTCAGATTCCAGGTTTTCATTCCATAAAGGGAAGATTTATAGATTATCGTCCTTAAAAAGCTTTAAAAATACTTAAAATATGTTAATTTGGAACTACAGTCAGCAGCTGGTCAGTGTAGCTCAGGATGAAACATGGGGAACATCTGGATAAAACAGCTGTTACAATGTTTACTTACAAAAAAAACAGTCCAGCTGTTTGCCCCAGCTGTTTCCAGTCCTAATGCTAAGCTACGCTAGCTGGCTAATGTCTTTAGTTGAACAATATTTAACAAATTATAATTTCTATCTGTAGGTGGGGATGTCCGTAGATTTAACTTCTGCACACTTTATTCTCTTGCAAATATTTCCAGAATGGGTTTATCTTTCCTCTCAGATTTAAAACAACGTGTCGTTTGTCACGCGTGAATATTCAAAAACAGTTTTTTTGCTGCAGACGCTCTCAGATGAAGCAGCCGAGCTCGTGTACCAGATGAAGAGAGCGACCAGCGTCTACAGCAGCAACACAACTCAGACCCAGCAGAAGCCCGCGAAGAAGAAAAAGACCTTCATGAAGAGAAAGTAAAACCAGAACCGAACTGAAAACTATTTGAGTGAAAACGTTTTGTAAAGACGAGCAGTTGAATGAGAAACAACTAAAGTGCAAAGGGGAATGAGATTGATTGAATGATTGAAAACCTCGACGCCTCATTTTTCGCTCAATACAAAGTTAGAAAATCTCTTGAAGTTACAGATCCACACGTTAGAGATGAAAGCATCAGCGCTGGATGTTCGTGGAACCAATAATATGTCAGACCAGGGACGAAAGGGAGTTCGATTTCCCTCTTGAGTCACAAGGAACGACGACGTCGTGGCAGAGAAATCAGCCTGTGTTATATTTATATGGATTTCTGTTTTCCAGGAACAATTCTATTTGTTTCACGTGAAATAAAATAATTTACTCATCGTGTTAAATCTTCCTGCTTTTGTGATGTTTTCATTACATTTAGCTTGATCCAAATATGGGACATTTAGTTGTGTCTGACCACTGCAGGTCAGGAAATATGATAAAATATGACTTCAAGTATCAACCCACTGTGACCAACATGCAGTTTGCATCGATCCTATCCAGACAATTAATGCATGAGTTTCCATTTCAATCATTTCCATTTTGTTCTGAAAAGGCCGGCAGTGGAAATCAAATCCAAATGACCCCTGACACATGGACATTGTTTATTTGTATAAAACCAGAGTGCTATACTTCTACCAACAGCAGATTGAACACAGATTCACACAACAGCTTGTTTCAATGCTTGAAGCTTTTATTTGCATTTGTTTATGAAGAAAAGCGGCTCCCTCGCCAGTATAAGGCGAGTTAGAAGCGTCAATTTAGTTTCCTCTTATTAAAGACACAAAACCTACAGACACAACCCAGCAGCTCCTGTTGATGTCGACTAGTTCCTCTAATTTAGAAATTGTTGAGCACTGTAAAGAGGTGAAGGAGTAAAACGAGATGGCAAAAAGCAAACACAAAGCAGTGTGTGTGTGTTTGTGTGTGTGTGTGTGTGTGTGTGTGTGTGTGTGTGTGTGTGTGTGTGTGCTTCATCCTCTCCAAGGAAAATATCTGTTTTTGACGCAGACAGACGGATATTCCATGGAACATCTATCGTCATCCCAGCACTTGTTTTCTGTAAGAGAAAAAAAGACGTCACTAAATGCAACAGAACACAACAGCATATCTTTGCATAGATCGTGATTAAAGATGAAGTGAAGCCAAAATATCTCGATCGCCCTCTGGTGGCTGGCTGCAGTATAGGTCATCAACCCTGCCTCGTCCATATGTTACCTCCATACTTCTCGCTGCTATTATCACGACGCTAATTGCGATAAACTCTATATGCATAGCATCACAGATCATCAAAACAATATACCGTACAGTCATTAGCATAAATAACAATAAATATTTGAATACTGTTGAAACCTAGGAATATTTAAACTGCACGTTTCCTCTAAAGTTTCCATATACGTGTGCGTTTATTAGAAACACTGTTTACTGTGACTTACCTCCGTAGTTCATGACAGAGACAGTGCTGCCTCCAATATCTGTTGTCAAATACGCCACAGTGAGTATAGTCAAAAGCAGTGCCGTCGCTCCACAGCCAAATTCCCTCCTGAGCAAGAAATAACAATTGCAAACATTGTAAATAAATATATATATATGAATAAATAACGTTTGAATGTATGGTGTAAAAATATACCATTTGGCAGTCAGTTCCTCCAATCCAGGTCCTTCCGAACCCATGAGTGATCTTCGCGATCATCATCTGAATGGAGCGATACTCGGAGCTGCTGTGCACAGACGCGAGGTTTGCATTCATGGTCTGGCATTTTTTCTGCAGTGGAGATATTTACGAAATATAAAAATTGACGTAAAAAGTTACAGAACACAACAACATTTTAAACTTCATTCCAGATCCGATTACCTCAGCTTCAGCCCAGTTCAGCGGATCTGGAACGTAGTAGAAACAGCGACCGCTGATCTCAGTCCAACCGTTGGGACACGCTGTCGAACGCTTGACCAGGTCACTTGCTGAAGGGGAAATAGAAAAGACAGAAAGGAGGGATCAGCCCGAGCATCTGCGACAAACTTAAAGCTCCGGGATGGAAATTTATGAAAACTCGGTCAGAGCCATCGCGGCACAAAGAAGCAGAAACACAGCCTTCATGGTGGAGCTGATGCTACTGAGGATGATGATCACCTTCTAATACTAATACTCGTGAAGAGAGGGAGGAGGGAGGAGATAGAGGAAACAAGTCGTCTTATCTTCTCACGTTCAGACTGTGGTTTGGACTCAACACAGAAAAATGACCAGCACCTGTGTTCAATTTGTTATCTGTGCATCCATGACACAGAAGTTCCGTGTGTTGAAACGTCTGTGTGAAAACAGCGAGTGTAACAAACACATTGAGCAGTTAAAGAGCCACATTTTACCTGAGGAGCCAAAGGAGAGTGTATGTGTGACATCAGTCCATTTCTAAACTGTTTGATTCAAAGATTCACAACAATACAAACAAATACTCATACACCAAACGCACAAAACATACAAAGTGTTTAAAGGAAGAATTAAGATTTTAAACAACAGACCTCGACAACCCCTGCAGGCGTCTCTGCACTGAAACAAAAACCACGACTCATCACACAAGAACAAGAACAAGAGACTTCCCGTTCACTCGACTCTGCAGAAGTTGTTTTTCACCTTTTTTTACTGTAAGTGACAACAGATGGTTTCTTATGAAAGGAGATAAATATTTAAATTTTTTTGCCTGATGTTGAATCTCATCTTAACCTGCTCTTTGTGTTCAATTTTATTTTTCCTTTTAGTTTTATTCATACATGTTTAAGCTGCTTTTGTGTGAAGCACTTTCCTGTTGCATTTTATGAATAAATTCTTTTATATAAATTCAGTTCATTATTATTATGCTGTTACTTTTATGCTCATTTTAGTGGAAACACAA
This sequence comes from Hippoglossus stenolepis, assembly GCF_022539355.2. NCBI lineage: Eukaryota > Metazoa > Chordata > Actinopteri > Pleuronectiformes > Pleuronectidae > Hippoglossus > Hippoglossus stenolepis. The sequence goes on along the minus strand of NC_061505.1, from coordinate 2,688,103 downwards.
ATGAAACGTTCGCTCTACTTCTAACTCCTCATCGCTCTCTGAACAGGTGGTGATCTACGGTGATGGCACCAGTGTTCCTCTCACGCTCAGGGACTGGGCGTTGGTGGACTACGACCATATTTGGGAACAGGGTGCGGCCTACAGCGTCCCACACTGCATCGCTGAAACCTACATCCAACTGGTTCAAAGAGTTAAAGAGTCAGTGTCGACGCTGTGTTTGTATTTCTTATCTCAATGGCTGCCTCCTGTGCTGCATGTCTGTAATCCCAGTTAATATTAACGTGTGTAATCCAGCCTCAGGGAACACGGGGCCACGTGTCTCGGCCCTGCGGCGTTAGCCTCGGTTGCCATGGCGTCAAGGCACCCGGGTCAAGGTGAGCAGGTCTCCAGGCCTTTAATAGAAAAGTGGGGATTGTTTGTCCTTAATGAAGGTGACGAATACGAATTAGACGTCAATCAACCGTGATGACGATTGATTGGCGTGTTTTCTTTCTGTTCATCTCCAAGAGTCATAATATCAGTGATGAGCTTTGAAGGGACGGACTGTCGCTTGGCGGATGTCGGAGACTGGCAGACACGACAGGAGGAAGGGTGAGCACATACAGTACATATACACACTGTAAATATACATATAGTACATGCTCGTGCAGTACAACTGGCACCAAGAAAGCAGTGGCAACAGCGTGTTGGAGTTGAACTGCAGCGCCCCTTCAGGCCTCCTTTACACTGGATCTGCATGATGGTGAAACTGTTCTTCACCACCTTGATCAGACCGACAGTCTCCAATGGACAGGCAGCATGCTGACACACACACACACACACACACACACACACACACACACACACACACACACACACACGCCTCACGCACGCTCGCATGTTACTTGTTCTGAAAAGGCCGGCAGTGGAAATCAAATCCAAATGACCCCTGACACATGGACATTGTTTATTTGTATAAAACCAGAGTGCTATACTTCTACCAACAGCAGATTGAACACAGATTCACACAACAGCTTGTTTCAATGCTTGAAGCTTTTATTTGCATTTGTTTATGAAGAAAAGCGGCTCCCTCGCCAGTATAAGGGCGAGTTAGAAGCGTCAATTTAGTTTCCTCTTATTAAAGACACAAAACCTACAGACACAACCCAGCAGCTCCTGTTGATGTCGACTAGTTCCTCTAATTTAGAAATTGTTGCAGCGACTGTAAAGAGGTGAAGGAGTAAAACGAGATGGCAAAAAGCAAACACAAAGCAGTGTGTGTGCCTGTTTGTGTGTCTGTCTGTGTGTGTGTGTGCTTCATCCACTCCAAAGACGTTTTTTTGTGGCGCAGACAGACGGAAATTCTTCGGAACATTTCTTGTCATCCCAGCACTTTTCGCCTGTAAGAGAAAAAAATAAGTCACTAAATGCAACAGAACACAACAGCATATCTTTGCATAGATCGTGATTAAAGATGGACGTGATGACAGCTCCCAAAGTGAAGCCCAAATATCTTGATCGCCCTCTGGTGGCTGGCTGCAGTATAGGTCATCAACCCTGCCTCGTCCATATGTTACCTCCATACTTCTCGCTGCTATTATCACGACGCTAATTGCGATAAACTCTATATGCATAGCATCACAGATCATCAAAACAATATACCGTACAGTCATTAGCATAAATAACAATAAATATTTGAATACTGTTGAAACCTAGGAATATTTTAACTGCACGTTTCCCCGAAAGTTTCCATATGAGTGTGCAGTTTTCATTTATTATTTGTACATGAGGCGTTTATTAGAAACACTGTGTTTACTGTGACTTACCTCCGTAGTTCATGAGAGCACAGTGCTGCTTGAATGTCTGTTGTCAAATACGCCACAGTGCCGATAGTCAAAAGCAGTGCCGTCGCTCCACAGCCAAATTCCCTCCTGAGCAAGAAATAACAATTGCAAACATTGTAAATAAATATATATATATATGAATAAATAATGTTTGAATGACTGTATGGTGTAAAAATATACAATTTGGCAGTCAGTTCCTCCAATCCAGGTCTTTCCGGACGCCTTGGACCCCTTCGTGATCACCCTCTGAATGGAGCTATACTCGGAGCTGCTGTGCACAGACGCGAGGTTTGCATTCATGGTCAGGCATTTTCTCTGCAGTGGAGATATTTGCGATATATAAAAATTTACGTAAAAAGTTACAGAACACAACAAAATTAAAAACTTTATTCCAGATCCGATTACCTCAGCTTGAGCCCAGCTCAGCAGATCTGGAACGTAGTAGAAACAGCGACCGATGATCTTAGTCCAACCGGTGGGACACGCTGTCGGCATGGCCCTGAAAGCTGAAGGGGAAATAGAAAAGACAGAAAGGAGGGATCAGCCCGAGCATCTGCGACAAACTTAAAGCTGAAGGGAAGGAAACTTACGAGCAACTCCGGTCAGAGCCATCGCGGCACAAAGAAGCAGAAACACAGCCTTCATGGTGGAGCTGATGCTGCAGCTACTGAGGATGATGATCACCTTCTAATACTAATACTCGTGAAGAGAGGGAGGAGGGAGGAGACAGAGGAAACGAGTCGTCTCATCGTCTCGTGTTCAGACTGTGGTTCGGACTAAACACAGAAAAATGACCAGCACGTTTTTAATTTGTTATCTGTGCATCCGTGACACAGAAGTTTACGTGTGTTGAAACGTCTGTGTGAGTCTGTGGGAGTCATCGTGAAACCACCACGTTAACACACACCTCGACAAACACAACTACTCTTGTACTTGGGTTTTTAATCATCATGCGACATTATTACTGTGGATTTAATTTGTATTCAAGATTTCTGACTGTTGACGATGTGTTTACTTAGTATAATGTCTATGACATCATAGATAGGACTATCCTGTAAAATATAAAGTATTTGAAATTATCTTCACTGTGACGAGCCGTAAAATACAAAGCATTGAGATACTTATATACTATTATATCACACTGCTGCAAGATACTGTCAAAAGTATCATGATTACAAGACAATACTATTACTGGAAATAAAGCATGAAAGCACAATCTGTATTTTAAACTCAAACAAAGGTAATCTACAGAAAAAGTATCATTTTGAGATTAATGTCATAATATTATAAGACTAAAGTTTTAACAATTCGAGTATAAAGTAATAATTGAGAGGAAAGTTGTAATATTGGATTATAATTAATTGATAATATTATAAAATCTACGTTTGAAACTTGAGCATCAAGTTTGTGATCTGCTGTAATTGGGTAATTTTTATTTCCATCATTCCGATAATTTCCTTTGTCTTTATCTCGTCTCCTGTCGGCCTGAAGTCGGATTGGTGCGGTAGTTTCAACATGGCGGTGCTCGGCGTACGGTGCTCAGCTCTGTGCCAGTTTAACCATGGAGGGTCGAGTGCAGGACGCACAGAAGCAACTGAAAGCTCAGCAAGACCTGCTGACACAGATCAGGTACGAGGTCTGACCTCTGAACTAACTCCATCCACACAGGTTGTCATCGGACATATAATAACCAACAACATGACGTTTCTGTCTTTAAATCTACTGGTTCTACTTTATTTCACATTGTTTTGAGAATCCTGCCTGTTTCTGCATCTTCATTGAGTTTCATCTTTACTCGTTGATTTTATTTTGTTGTCACAAGGACTTCTGTGTGTTTTTATTTGGGACAAACTTCCTCTTTCTGCCCTGAAGTGAGCAAAGGCCGATCGAAACGCAAGAGAGGATCTACGGCAACTGGATGGACACCATGACGACCCACGTAAACAATGAAGTCACATGATTCACATTTCAGATTTGTTGGGACCTGGTATTTGGGAACCAAAGTTCGGCCTACATGTGCAGTCAAAAGCCTAAAGCCGCATGTCCCTTTGTTCTGGAGAAAACCAGAGCCTCCAGAACTCAGTCTCCCAGGGGCCTCAACGTCACACAGAGGTGGGAAAACCCACCAGAGACACAAGGGTCAACCACTATTGGTCACTCTGGGCCCCATGACCTATGAGGTCACCGGGCCAATATAAGGCCAGGTCTCCCCTTTCTTCACTCTCTTTCCATTCACCTCTTCGAGAGGAGCACACCGCTCTTTCCCTGCAACGCCGAGGGGAGAAGCCTGGCTTCTCCAGCTCACATCTTCTCTTTCCACGAATCCTCTCAGAGGAGACGGGCGGCGGTCCAGCTCACTCTTTCAACTCAAATCAACTTCATCGAGGAAAGTTGCAGCTTCCAGCTCATCTCACCAAGGAAACCTCCTCGCAATCCAAGCTCTACCAACCTTCAAGCAGCGACGCGATGTCCTGCCGGAGAACTTCAAACAGCAACTGAGCTGCACAGCCCAACAGAACCACGAAGGCAGGAGCCACAAACCAGCAAGACGATTTCACAGAACTGCGAACTGCACAGCAACTCTTTTTCCTTTCCATGGATGGGTAACACAACTGGGCTTAATAATCATACTAGGCTAAGCAAAGACTGTTTATTCGATTCCTTGTGATGTTTATAAGTTTGATTTGTGTTGCTGTGATGTTTTGGTTATAAGTTATTTGAAAGTTAATGTTAGTTTGTTATGCTCTTCACAGTCTCTCTTTGCATTTCACTCTACACTCTTTCTCCAACTTGGCACCAACACAGACACACGCATAACGCAACACCTAATCTCTCTGACCCCCGCTACATGTCGTAAACACTTCAAAGGGGAGAGGGCGTTATCTCTAGAGTGGCCAGCTGCCATTTTGGAAGCACACTGACTCACACAGACACAGACACACACGTATACTCACATACACCTCTTTGTTTAGTAAGTACACCGTTAGTAATTTGTGTTTTTATACTTTATTATATTCATAATAAATGTTTTTCTTTCACAAATGTTCTTTCATTAATGTTGCATAAGTGAATTTCGCCAACCTCTGTGTCAAGAACTCTTTATCCTTCAACTTAGCTAACTATCTATATGGTAATTTTGGTTATAGTTAATTTAATTGTTAATCAGAGTTCCAAATTTGTAGTTAGTACTTTTATGAGACTTAATCAATAAATTGGTTATTTTCCCTTCCTTTGAGGGTGGTGCCCCGAGGTAACTTTAATCAATTAGTTATTATTTAATATTAATATTTTTAATATTAATATTCAATATTTTATTTTGATAACCGAATTTATTGAATGCCGAAAGGCACACCATTTTATGGTATCACGTTTAATGTATTATTGCACAACAGATTCCAGGTTTTCATTCCATAAAGGGAAGATTTATAGATTATCGTGCTTAAAAAGCTTTAAAAATACTTAAAATATGTTGATTTGGAACTACAGTCAGCAGCTGGTCAGTGTAGCTCAGGATAAACACGTGAAACATCTGTACACTTAGATACCCCTGACACTTAGATATTGTTTATTTGTATAAAACCAGAGTGCTATACTTCTACCAACAGCAGATTAACACAGATTCACACAACAGCTTGTTTCATTGCTTGAAGCTTTTATTTGCATTTGTTTATGAAGAAAAGCGGCTCCCTCGCCAGTATAAGGGCGAGTTAGAAGCATCAATTTAGTTTCCTCTTATTAAAGACACAAAACCTACAGACACAACCCAGCAGCTCCTGTTGATGTCGACTAGTTCCTCTAATTTAGAAATTGTTGCAGCGACTGTAAAGAGGTGAAGGAGTAAAACGAGATGGCAAAAGCAAACACAAAGCAGTGTGTGTGTGTGTCTGTGTGTGCTTCATCCTATCCCAGGGTAAGATCTTCCTTTGACGCAGACAGACGGAAATTCTCTGGAACATCTATCGTCATCCCAGCACTTGTTGCCTGTAAGAGAAAAAAGAGTCACTAAATGCAACAGAACACAACAGCATATCTTTGCATAGATCGTGATTAAAGATGAACGTGATGACAGCTCCCAAATGATGACTAGGTTTCCTGTTGAAAACTAGGAATATTTTAACTGCACGTTTCCCTAAAGATTCCATATGCGTGTGCGTTTATTAGAAACACTGTTTACTGTGACTTACCTCCGTAGTTCATGACAAGACAGTGCTGCTTCGATTGTTTGTTGTCAAAGTTCGCACAGTGAGTATAGTCAAAAGCAGTGCCGTCGCTCCACAGCCAAATTCCCTCCTGAGCAAGAAATAACAATTGCAAACAGTGTAAATAAATATATATATATATGAATAAATAACGTTTGAATGTATGGTGTAAAAATATACCATTTGGCAGTCAGTTCCTCCAATCCACGTCCTTCCGGACGCCTTGGAGGCCTTCTTGATCACTGCCTGAATGGAGCTATACTCGGAGCTGCTGTGCACAGACGCGAGGTTTGCATTCATGGTCAGGCATTTTTTCTGCAGTGGAGATGTTTGCGATATATAAAAATTGACTAAAAGTTACAGAACACAACAAAATTTTAAACTTTATTCCAGATCCGATTACCTCAGCTTGAGCCCAGTTCAGCTTAGCTGAAATGTAGTAGAAACAGCGACGGCTGATATAAGTCCAACCGTTGGGACACGCTGTCGGCATGGCCCTGAAAGCTGAAGGAAATAGAAAGACAGAAAGGAGGGATCAGCCCGAGCATTCTGAAAAAACGTAAAGCTTCGGGATGGAAACTTACGAGCAACTCCGGTCAGAGCCATCGCGGCACAAAGAAGCAGAAACACAGCCTTCATGGTGGAGCTGATGCTGCAGCTACTGAGGATGATGATCACCTTCTAATACTAATACTCGTGAAGAGAGGGAGGAGGGAGGAGACAGAGGAAACGAGTCGTCTCATCGTCTCGTGTTCAGACTGTGGTTCGGACTAAACACAGAAAAATGACCAGCACGTTTTTAATTTGTTATCTGTGCATCCGTGACACAGAAGTTTACGTGTGTTGAAACGTCTGTGTGAGTCTGTGGGAGTCATCGTGAAACCACCACGTTAACACACACACACCACGACAAACACAACTACTCTTGTACTTGGGTTTTTAATCATCATGCGACATTATTACTGTGGATTTAATTTGTATTCAAGATTTCTGACTGTTGACGATGTGTTTACTTAGTAGAATGTCATCATGACTGAATAAACAAAGATTTGACATCATAGATAGGACTATCCTCGAAAATATAAAGTATCTGAAATGATCTTCACTGTGACGAGCCGTGAAATACAAAGCATTGATATACTTATATACTATTATATCACACTGCTGCAAGATACTGTCAAAAGTATCATGATTACAAGACAATACTATTACTGGAAATAAAGCATGAAAGCACAATCTGTATTTTAAACTCAAACAAAGGTAATCTACAGAAAAAGTATCATTTTGAGATTAATGTCATAATATTATAAGACTAAAGTTTTAACAATTCGAGTATAAAGTAATAATTGAGAGGAAAGTTGTAATATTGGATTATAATTAATTGATAATATTATAAAATCTACGTTTGAAACTTGAGCATCAAGTTTGTGATCTGCTGTAATTGGGTCATTTTTTTATTTCCATCATTCCGATAATTTCCTTTGTCTTTATCTCGTCTCCTGTCGGCCTGAAGTCGGATTGGTGCCGGTAGTTTCAACATGGCGGTGCTCGGCGTGCACGGTGCTCAGCTCTGTGCCAGTTTAACCATGGAGGGTCGAGTGCAGGACGCACAGAAGCAACTGAAAGCTCAGCAAGACCTGCTGACACAGATCAGGTACGAGGGTCTGACCTCTGAACTAACTCCATCCACACAGGTTGTCATCGGACATATAATAACCAACAACATGACGTTTCTGCCTTTAAATCTACTGGTTCTACTTTATTTCACATTGTTTTGAGAATCCTGCCTGTTTCTGCATCTTCATTGAGTTTCATCTTTACTCGTTGATTTTATTTTGTTGTCACAAGGACTTCTGTGTGTTTTTATTTGGGACAAACTTCCTCTTTCTGCCCTGAAGTGAGCAAAGGCCGATCGAAACGCAAGAGAGGATCTACGGCAACTGGATGGACACCATGACGACGATCTGTGACCACATCACGGCAGAGTCCCACGTAAACAATGAAGTCACATGATTCACATTTCAGATTTGTTGGGACCTGGTATTTGGGGAACCAAAGTTCGGCCTACATGTGCAGTCAAAAGCCTGAAGCCGCATGTCCCTTTGTTCTGGAGAAAACCAGAGCCTCCAGAACTCAGTCTCCCAGGGGCCTCAACGTCACACAGAGGTGGGAAAACCCACCAGAGACACAAGGGTCAACCACTATTGGTCACTCTGGGCCCCATGACCTATGAGGTCACCGGGCCAATATAAGGCCAGGTCTCCCCCTTTCTTCACTCTCTTTCCATTCACCTCTTCGAGAGGAGCACACCGCTCTTTCCCTGCAACGCCGAGGGGAGAAGCCTGGCTTCTCCAGCTCACATCTTCTCTTTCCACGAATCCTCTCAGAGGAGACGGGCGGCGGTCCAGCTCACTCTTTCAACTCAAATCAACTTCATCGAGGAAAGTTGCAGCTTCCAGCTCATCTCACCAAGGAAACCTCCTCGCAATCCAAGCTCTACCAACCTTCAAGCAGCGACGCGATGTCCTGCCGGAGAACTTCAAACAGCAACTGAGCTGCACAGCCCAACAGAACCACGAAGGCAGGAGCCACAAACCAGCAAGACGATTTCACAGAACTGCGAACTGCACAGCAACTCTTTTTCCTTTCCATGGATGGGTAACACAACTGGGCTTAATAATCATACTAGGCTAAGCAAAGACTGTTTATTCGATTCCTTGTGATGTTTATAAGTTTGATTTGTGTTGCTGTGATGTTTTGGTTATAAGTTATTTGAAAGTTAATGTTAGTTTGTTATGCTCTTCACAGTCTCTCTTTGCATTTCACTCTACACTCTTTCTCCAACTTGGCACCAACACAGACACACACATATCTTCACCCATCTCTCTGACCCCCGCTACATGTCGTAAACACTTCAAAGGGGAGAGGGCGTTATCTCTAGAGTGGCCAGCTGCCATTTTGGAAGCACACTGACTCACACAGACACAGACACACACGTATACTCACATACACCTCTTTGTTTAGTAAGTACACCGTTAGTAATTTGTGTTTTTATACTTTATTATATTCATAATAAATGTTTTTCTTTCACAAATGTTCTTTCATTAATGTTGCATAAGTGAATTTCGCCAACCTCTGTGTCAAGAACTCTTTATCCTTCAACTTAGCTAACTATCTATATGGTAATTTTGGTTATAGTTATTCATTTAATTGTTAATCAGAGTTCCAAATTTGTAGTTAGTACTTTTATGAGACTTAATCAATAAATTGGTTATTTTCCCTTCCTTTGAGGGTGGTGCCCCGAGGTAACTTTAATCAATTAGTTATTATTTAATATTATTTTTAATATTAATATTCAATATTTTATTTTGATAACCGAATTTATTGAATGCCGAAAGGCACACCATTTTATGGTATCACGTTTAATGTATTATTGCACAACAGATTCCAGGTTTTCATTCCATAAAGGGAAGATTTATAGATTATCGTGCTTAAAAAGCTTTAAAAATACTTAAAATATGTTAATTTGGAACTACAGTCAGCAGCTGGTCAGTGTAGCTCAGGATAAACACGTGAAACATCTGTACACTTCAATACCCCTGACACTTAGATATTGTTTATTTGTATAAAACCAGAGTGCTATACTTCTACCAACAGCAGATTGAACACAGATTCACACAACAGCTTGTTTCATTGCTTGAAGCTTTTATTTGCATTTGTTTATGAAGAAAAGCGGCTCCCTCGCCAGTATAAGGGCGAGTTAGAAGCGTCAATTTAGTTTCCTCTTATTAAAGACACAAAACCTACAGACACAACCCAGCAGCTCCTGTTGATGTCGACTAGTTCCTCTAATTTACAAATTGTTGCAGCGACTGTAAAGAGGTGAAGGAGTAAAACAAGATGGCAAAAAGCAAACACAAAGCAGTGTGTGTGTGTGTGTGTCTGTGTGTGCTTCATCCTATCCCAGGGTAAGATCTTCCTTTGACGCAGACAGACGGAAATTCTCTGGAACATCTATCGTCATCCCAGCACTTGTTGCCTGTAAGAGAAAAAAAGACGTCACTAAATGCAACAGAACACAACAGCATATCTTTGCATAGATCGTGATTAAAGATGAACGTGATGACAGCTCCCAAATGATGACTAGGTTTCCTGTTGAAAACTAGGAATATTTAAACTGCACGTTTCCTCTAAAGTTTCCATATACGTGTGCGTTTATTAGAAACACTGTGTTCACTGTGACTTACCTCCGTAGTTCATGACAAGACAGTGCTGCTTCGATTGTTTGTTGTCAAAGTTCGCACAGTGAGTATAGTCAAAAGCAGTGCCGTCGCTCCACAGCCAAATTCCCTCCTGAGCAAGAAATAACAATTGCAAACAGTGTAAATAAATATATATATATATGAATAAATAACGTTTGAATGTATGGTGTAAAAATATACCATTTGGCAGTCAGTTCCTCCAATCCACGTCCTTCCGGACGCCTTGGAGGCCTTCTTGATCACTGCCTGAATGGAGCTATACTCGGAGCTGCTGTGCACAGACGCGAGGTTTGCATTCATGGTCAGGCATTTTTTCTGCAGTGGAGATGTTTGCGATATATAAAAATTGACATAAAAAGTTACAGAACACAACACAATTTTAAACTTTATTCCAGATCCGATTACCTCAGCTTCAGCCCAGTTCAGCTTAGCTGAAATGTAGTAGTAACAGCGACGGCTGATATAAGTCCAACCGTTGGGACACGCTGTCGGCATGGCCCTGAAAGCTGAAGGGAAATAGAAAAGACAGAAAGGAGGGATCAGCCCGAGCATCTGCGAAAAAACGTAAAGCTTCGGGATGGAAACTTACGAGCAACTCCGGTCAGAGCCATCGCGGCACAAAGAAGCAGAAACACAGCCTTCATGGTGGAGCTGATGCTGCAGCTACTGAAGATGATGATCACCTTCTAATACTAATACTCGTGAAGAGAGGGAGGAGGGAGGAGACAGAGGAAACGAGTCGTCTCATCGTCTCGTGTTCAGACTGTGGTTCGGACTAAACACAGAAAAATGACCAGCACGTTTTTAATTTGTTATCTGTGCATCCATGACACAGAAGTTTACGTGTGTTGAAACGTCTGTGTGAGTCTGTGGGAGTCATCGTGAAACCACCACGTTAACACACACCTCGACAAACACAACTACTCTTGTACTTGGGTTTTTAATCATCATGCGACATTATTACTGTGGATTTAATTTGTATTCAAGATTTCTGACTGTTGACGATGTGTTTACTTAGTAGAATGTCATCATGACTGAATAAACAAAGATTTGACATCATAGATAGGACTATCCTGTAAAATATAAAGTATCTGAAATTATCTTCACTGTGACGACCCGTAAAATAAAAAGCATCGATATACTTATATACTATTATATCACACTGCTGCAAGATACTGTCAAAAGTATCATGATTACAAGACAATACTATTACTGGAAATAAAGCATGAAAGCACAATCTGTATTTTAATGATTGACAGGTGTAAGAGATGTGACGTGATGCCAACAAGTGGCTACAAATGAAATGCAAACAGGTTCAGTTCAAATCTTTTCAATTTACTCTTAAACGATTAAGAGCTGGGATTGGCTGCAGCCAACCGGGACCTACAAAGGATTACGGGCAGCTACAGCCACATAACGGATGGATGGATTTAATTCTCTCTTACGGGCTAAAACACGATACTACTTCTTCCTAAACTGAGTAAAACATTTGAAAAGTTTGTGCATTGGTTGTGTAACGTTTTCTAAAACCATTTAGACATTTTAGAGGCAACCACAGAATTAGCCCTCGTCAACCACAACTTGCTGCTTCCCCTGCAAATCGCTTTCCACACGATTTGCATCTCGGTTGGAGAAGTTTCGTAACAACATCCTGTTTGGGTACACGATGTCTGCGAGCTGGGCTTATCTCGCTCTGGCCGCAGCGCTTCGCTGGTCGGAAGGAATTAGAAACGAGGACACCGAACACAACAGACACACAAAAACGCACACAACGAGCTCGGAGTTGAAAGGGAATGACACAAAAGGCGAAAACACATTTTTCACAGATGGTGGAGACGATAAAGAGCAAATTTTTGTCGTTATTGTCCTTAAACTGCAGATTGTGATGAATTAACAAAGGACACTTATCAATAAAGAGCTGAACTTTGTGCCTGAGTAGCTAAAAGGGTCTCGGGGCAGCTAGCTTGACTCACACACATTCGAAGAAATTATCTCCTCAATTTTTAAAAGACATATTGATTAAAGCAGCTTTAGTACAATGCGCATTGGTCTTGAAAAAGTAAAAAGTAGAAAAACAGATTTGCACGTTGATCCCATGAAACTCCATTCGACCCAATTTGAGTAAAGTTGAGCACAAAACGAAAAAATGTCATTTGGCCGTTTTTGGGAAATATAGGTTGCAGATATAGAGACGTGGCCCTTTGACCTACTTTGTGAGTGTGTGTCATTCCTCCACCTTAACCAGTCCTGCAGCACTGACCGGACAAACTGTGAGACAGGTGAGGCGTGGTGAGGCGTGGAGCGACTTTTGATTGGAAACTCACAACCCCACACACACACACACACACACACGCACACACACACACACACACACACACACACACACACGCACACACACACACACACACACACACACACCTATATATGACAGCCTGAGAAGCAGACACACTTCATAAGTGAGAGTTTGAGTCTAAAGATCAAGACACAATATTGAGAAGATTAATAAAAAGGAGCTTTTTGGATTCACCTGAAAACACTGAAACACCAACGACGATCATCATCATCATCAGCTGCACAGGTATCAGCTTCTAAGATCTTATTTCATATTTAAAGTATCTCAACATCGTTCTTTGTCCAACTGACTGTTCACAACCCAAATATATCGAGTTACACGAACACACTTTTTGAGAAGCGCGCGACAGAAATGACAGAAAACGTTAAATGATTTTTTTCATGGTTGTTTCAGCTATAAATTGGGAAATTGAACTCACGACAACTCACGAATCACAATTATCCTGAGGAACCAAGGTAAAGGAGGTCTAAAGTGTTTTTAGAGCCGAACTTCTAATACGAGAAAGAACCTGTGAAGCATTTTCAATCTGTAGTTTACCACAGACATCGTGTCCAGGCTCGGTTTTATCGAGTTGTTTATTCGATTAACGTGTTTATTTTAATGATCGGTATCGACGCTTTGTTGGATCTCTTACCTGCAGACACTTCAGGGACGCCGTGTTCAGGGAGCGTGTGGTTTAATCTAGAAAGATGGAAAAAATTATATTATTAAATTAACACGTGTGACTTTTTATTCAAAACATCACCTAACCCTTTTTAGATTATTAAAACTGCACTTAAAAGCGTAGGTGATAATCCACGGCAGAATCTCTGCGCTCTTCATTCCTCACATCTTCTGACTTCCTAATCTGATCTGTGACAACAGCAGAGATACGAGCCAGTTATATAATGTCTCCATTTATTTCCCCTGCCACGGAGGTTATGTTTCCACCCCCCCCGTACGCTGGTTGGTTTGTTTGTGAGCAGGATTATGAATAACGCATGTTGAGGAAATTCATGAATCTTAATGTAAAAACCTGCATATTCAGGGGACTGGTATCTATGAGTGTGTGTAGTTTGGTTCAGATCCAGATATAACCCTGGATCCAGCAGATTTAAACGTGGTTTAGACATTTTCAGCTGCTGTGCGATGAACAAACTGAGCGATAAACCTGTAAATACTGAGATCGTGTGGATTCTCCCCCTACAGGATGTCTTTATACGGCAGCTTTCTGTCCGACGAGCAGTTCCTGTGCTCCATCTGCCTCGATGTGTTCAACAGCCCTTCGTCCACGCCGTGCGGCCACAGCTTCTGTATGGCCTGCATCAGCAGATACTGGGATGGATGCCAGGTGCGTGTCCATCTTTTTACTTTCCTTCCTTCCTTCTCTGTGTCCCCTTGTTTCCTTCTTATCCATCCTTCCATCCTTCCTTCCTTCCTTCCTTTCTTTCTTTCTTCCTCCATTCCCTCAGTTTAAACTAATACTTTTCTTTCTTTTCTTTCACTCACCTGCCTCCCTCTTTCATTTCTTTGTGTCTCTCATGTGCACTCTTTACATTATAAGACTCTATATCATCATTTAACCTTCAGTGTATCAGTACAGATCCTCTCCTCATCCTCTCCCTCTCATCTTCCTCTCCTCTCCCTCAGGTTTGCCAGTGTCCTCTGTGTAAGAAAACCTTCCCGAAGCGACCGGACCTGCAGATCAACCGGACGCTGCGGGAGATCACCGAGCAGTTCAGATACATGAAGGGAGGAGGAGGAGGAGGAGTGGGGACGGAGAAGAAGAGAGGAGGAAGAGGAGATGGAAACGTACCTGATTATTTATTTGATGAACTGAAGAAGAAGTTTCCTCGAGCGCTGCCAGAGCCGCTGACGTGTGAGACTCGGTCACTGGGTAAGACAGAGACACGAGATCAGTACATGGAGGCAGTATTGACATTTTCTGTAAGTGTCAGTAATCAGTCAGATACGTTTACATGGACGTTAATATTCGTAAGCTCTCAATTTCCACAAAGCTGATGTTGATGCTGGAAAACGTTAACCGGGGGGGAACAGGTGGTGCATTCAGGTGAGGGACAGCAGCTCTGACAGACGATCTCCTGTCAGCTGCAGTGATACATGACGGACCTCACGCAGATATGTTGCACAGCAGCAATCTTCACATGCACACGCAGATTTCACACGTGTGCAACACAGAGAACAGTGGAGGGTCATGGGAACGCCATTCCATTGAGTTTGAGGTCATGTTTGAACTTCGACCTTTAACCAAATCAGATCCAAAAGTTGATCCTCTGGAGATAAACTACCAAATTTTATTCTCAACAAGTTTGGTGAAAGTCCGTCTGTGCTTTGTGGAGTTATTTTGTACATGCACACACAGAAAGGTGAAGCCAAAGCATCTTGATTGCCCCCTGGTGGCTGGCTGCAGTATAGGTCACAAACAGCACAAGTCCACATCAGATAAATGTTTGTCAAAGATGGCTTCTGTCATCACTTCAGCTTGATATTTCCTCTCGATCCCCGTACCCCCCTCAGTAAACGACCCCATCCCACAGCTGCTGGCCTCTTCGGCGCCGCCCCCCCCGCAGCTCTGCCCCTCCAGCAGCCGCAGACGCTTCACCATGAGCGGGGCGGTGAGCAGCCAGAGCATCGCTATCTGTGGGATCCACAGCAGGGGCATCATGGTACAACTATGTGGTTCTTTCTGATATTGATTGAACAAACTCGTACTTTTTGTTGATCTGGATTTTAAGTTGCGATAAAGGTTTGACAGCACGATTCCCCCTCTCCTCGACTACAGGTTTACTGTCGGACCGACCGAGTGTGCATCTGTCCCGAGTGCAAGGCCGAGCAGCATCAGGATCACGACACAGTGTCTGTGGAGGACGAGTGGAGGGAAACTAGGGTAGGAGGAGAGAGAGAGAGAGAGAGAGAGAGAGAGAGAGAGAGAGAGAGAGAGAGAGAGAGAGAGAGAGAGAGAGAGAGAAAAGGTTTAATATAATAATAATGAAATGTGTGTGTGCAGTCGCAGCTCAGTGTGGTCGCAGGAGATCCAGGAGATGATCAGAGAGAGAATCAGGAAGATTGAAGAGATCAGAATGTCAGTGAGTGAACTGGAGGTGAGACACACACGTAATATCAATCATGTTGATATTATTATAATTAATATTGAATAGCTCCATCTGTTTTGGTGGTAAAACCTCATAAAGGAGTCTTAATGCAGCTGAAATAAGCTTGTGTATGAAAAGATGGAACCTCTCACACGTTTGTCTTTACCCAGTTGGCGGTGGAGCGAGAGACGGCCGGCAGCGTCTGCCTCTTCTCCGCCCTGGCGTCGGCCATCGAGCGCTCGCAGGCGGAGCTGATGGAGGTGATGGAGATGAGCCGGAGGTCGGCCGAGCACCAGGCCGACGCCATGGTAAGACAACTGGAGCTGGAGGTCCAGGAGCTGCGGAGGAGAGCCAGCGCCCTGGCCGAGCTCGCCCAGTCAAACGACCCCAGCCACTGCGTCAAGGTCGGTGAGAAGTTTGACATTTGAATCTGATGATGAACAGATAAAAACATTAGGAGCCGCTGAGTGATGATCGGAGATATTATTTATTTCCACCTACTTCCCAGACGTTCCACGTGCTCTCCAGTCCTCCTCCCACCAAGAACTGGTCCGGGGTGTCGGTGACCTCTGACCTGGGATCAGGGACCATCTACAGGTCGCTGGCCGCTCTGCTGGAGAAGTTCCAGGAGGAGCTGAGGAACTTCGCAGAAAAAGGTCAGTGAGTGAAACACAGGGACGGATTCCAACCGGAGATTTGAGCTAATGAGCCTCAGCTTTTACTCTCAAGCCTTAAATACAGATTAAACCTTTTCTCTCAAACGTCTTTTAGATATTTTTGAATCTATGTCGTAAATTTTATTCCTGTCCAGGTTTTCCCGCCTCGGCGCTGGAGCCCAGTCCCGTCCGAACGCAGCCACGTGAGTGAGACTGAAATCTCAGACACACACTATCCCACCTTAAACGGATTATACACACACTTGACTCTAATGTGAGGATTCCACCTTAAATCAATGAATCTAGAGAATTTATCTTTAGATCTTTATTTAATCTGTTAACATGTGAAACGTGCTCTGTGTTTCTGCAGGAATGAGGCGGGTGCAGGAGTATGCACGTAAGTTACATTCTCACAAACTCAACTCGCGTCATGTCGTGACTAAAAGTGTAATTCTGCACATTTCTCTTCACCAGTGGACGTAACTCTGGACGGCAACTCCGCTCATCCACGACTGATTGTGACGGACGACATGAAGAGTGTGAGACGCTCGTTAAATCTTTGCAACTCGTGATAATTGAAACTTGTGAGCTGGTGTTTAAAAGGGAGATGTAAATAATCCACGGATGCATCAGTTTGACGTCAACGGTAAAATTGTGTTGTCGGTTTGTGCGAAGCGAGGTTTTGATCGAGTCGTCGCTCTGCAGGTGAGATGTGGCGAGCGACACCAGCTGCTCCCTGACAACCCGGAGAGGTTCGACAGAGTCGTGTGTGTCCTGGGGAGCGAGGTCATCTCCTCCGGGAGACACTACTGGGAGGTGAGTCCAGCTCGGATCAGGAAATTACCCTGTTTCACAATAAATTCACGTTTCTACTGCAAAAATAAAAAAGGAGGAAATGTGTGTTTTCAAGCCTCTGCTCCGGCGACACCTAGTGGCCGGAGGTATTATGTTCTCTGGCCATACTTTTCATTTGAACACGATATCTCATGGACGTCTTGAGGGAATTTCTTCAAATTTTGGTACAAATGTTCATTTACACTCACAGATGAACTGATTAGGTCAAAGGTCAAAGGTCACAGTGGCCTCACTTATGTTTTTGGCATCTTGAACATGAATCTCAAATCCGCCTTTAGGGAATTTCTTCAAATTTTGTTTAATTGTCACTTAGACAAAGATTAACTGATGAGATTTCAGTGGTTGAAGGTCAAAGGTCACAGAGCTTTAGTGTTTTCCCGAACCAATCAACATTTATGATCACGAGCACGTGTCACATGACTAAATGACACGTTTGATGACGTAATTATGATGCGCGCAGGTGGAGGTGGGCGGGAAGACGGACTGGGATATGGGCGTGGCCAGAAAATCCATCAGCAGGAAGGGGAAGATCGACGTGACCCCGGAGAACGGATACTGGTTCCTCAGCCTCAGAAACAAGTGAGTCCCCATCAGCCATTGGTCATTTACACAAGAACCCACTGGAGTGCAGAGGATGAGGCGAATGGTGGAATATCTACCCACAGTTCAGTTTGTCGTACACGAGTCGTCGGTCCAGGAAAGACGATCACATCCAGGAACAGTAGTGAAGGTCACACATGAAGAAGAAGAAGAAGAAGAACTCAGGAACATGTGCACGAGGACACAACACTGGGACCGACTGCAGGGGTTTCCTGGTGGGAAACGCAGGGGCAGGAAACTGATCAGGTCACAGGTGTGCTGTTGTAAAAAAGACAGGAAATGTAAGAACTGACAAAATAAAACAGGAAATGGAACCTGGACGTCACCAAGTGATGTTGAAAACTGTCTTTGTCATGAAATTGTAAAAAAAAAAGTGCATATGCAGCCGATTGGATATTAAATATTGTTGGAAAAATATAAAAAGACATCTTTACTTTCTCTCCTCAGGAACAAATACGCCTTTCGCACTGAACCCTCCACAGACGTGTGCCTGACCCTCCGGCCTCAGAAGATCGGCGTATTTGTGGACTTTGAGAAAGGACAGGTGCACTATGGGGAAATGTTTTTGTAAAACTTATCATAACAGTATTTTCTCTTCAGCTATAACTCCTCTCTCTCTCTCTCTCTCTCTCTCTCTCTCTCTCTCTCTTTCTCGGCCGTGCAGGTGTCGTTCTACAACGTCGATGCTAAGATCCACATCTACACTTTCAGTGACCCCTTCACCGAGTGCATCCTCCCGTTCTTCAGCCCGTGCACGAATAAATCCGGGAAGAACGAGGCGCCGCTGGTCATCACCCCAGTGAACACCACAGAGTGACACAGGAGAGACACTGCTGGTTATCTGTTGTTCTTCTTCACCGCCTGTGCACTGAAGTTTCCCTGTAGGAACATTTACATCCTGGCAGATGTTGTCGTCTGACTGAGAATTCAGGTTTAACATCTGGATGTGTTTTAAATTATTCACTGATAAAAAAAAATCTAATGCTCCAAATATCTGCATGTTTGTATTCAAATATTATTTTTCTGTGGATTTGAGCCTCAGAGGAACAATTTGCTGATAATTTGCTGAGACCAGATTTAATATTAAAAGCCAGTTTAGCTCAGCTCAGCATAAAGACTGTGAAATGTCCTCATACATAAACACAAACTATAGTATAAACTGTATAGACAATGCATTAGCAAGTTATATAACATTACATCAAACTAATAAATGTTTATTTCTGTGTAAAATATGTTTTTTTTCTCCTCCAGTGTAAAATTCATATTCCTCCCAAATCCCTCTGCTTTACTTCAGTGGGTTGACCACCAGGGGGCAGATTTGTCTGACGTTTCTCTGCAGATTCTCAAACACACAAGTTTCATTTCTTCGTTTAAATCTTCCAAATGAAGCCAAATCAATTTTAATTTCTCCAACTATTACAAATGTGCATTACTTTCTACTTCTACTCCACTACATTTCACCTGGAAATATAAACGAAATACTATTTGTTTCACTCTATTTAAATGTAATAAGATTTTACACAAAAAAACATGTTTATAAAATTGTTAATAAAGTTTTTTTTGTTCTTTATTTCCTGTTTGATTTCTGTCTCCACCTGCGTACGTAAGTCCACCGACGCGTTTAAAATATGCCCCTTATCTCGACTTCATCTCCACAGGATGACGTCTCTTATCACCAGGTGTGGTTGAACCTGTTTTTATGGCCCCGGGTCAAACATTCACCTCCTGTAAAATGCAGAGCTCACAACAAACTGTTCCATCATGTTTCCAAACCCCGGTGCATCTCTACTTTCTCCTGTTCTGCCCTCTCCGGCTCCTTCAGCCCGGCTCACACTCGAGACCTCAAACTCCCACTGTCACATTTGCAAGAAATCAAATCAATCAAATGAACAGTGTGTGTGTGTGTGTGTGTGTGTGTCTGTGTGTGTGAATCTGGAGTTTTTGGGGCCCTCAGGCTCCACTTCTTCTGCAGCTCAGTCGTCTCTTCCTGCTCATCCACTTTTCACAGGGAATGCAAAGAATTCACTTCCTCGAGAGATATAATCACGAGTTTGATGTCAAAGCGAGAAGCTGTGGGATGAGGCACGTTTATTTAGAACTGCTGTCTGTGTACGTCAATGCTGTTTTTCTCTTTACTGTGTATTTCAGGAATTATAATCCTATGTGAAGTGTCTTTCACTTCCTTGAACAGCGCTATACAAATATTTATTATTATAGTAGAAATGTATCTTGTCACCTTTAATTTGAAGTGTGCAGTGAAAAAATAAATACATATGTATACATGTATACTACCCCACTTAATAAGTCCTTACATCTCATGCTTTTATCTATTCAGGAGGTTAACCTTCCTACCGGGTGATTAGTGAACCCCAAGACGACAGGAATAGTTTGAAAAGGTGATGAAAACACTTATTCACTTTCCTGCCAAGAGACATTTCAGTGACTCTGTCGAAGAATGAACTAAAGGCATCGAGCGACGTCTCTAAAGCTTCCCTGTGTTTTCTCTTATTAGTGTCAGCTTTATACAAACACTGACGTTAAGGCCACACCCAGAGCGGCTTCTTGGCAGGGCCGCTGAGTTCCTGTTGTCACACTGGTCAAACCCGGGTTCCGCTGGAGAAGATAACGCCCTGTCACACCACAACTTGTCGCTTTAAAACGTTTCTAATTAAACAGATAAAACCGACTTAATGTCTCTCGGCTCCAGTTTCCTATTTATTGTCCCGTTCGAACCAAAACGTCAAACTACCTCCCGAGTTCTGTTCTGGATTAAAAAAAACACGACAGGGATTTTAAATCCTTTTTCATTTTTCAACTTCACTGAAATTATTCACAAAAAAAAGGAAAATCACTTGAAATATTCTGTCATTAAATGAAAAAGAGTGACACAGAACCACATGACAAGCAAACCACAGCAATCATCCAAGCCCCTTGTGAGCAGATTACAGTAAATTAAAAAGTAACATGAATCTCACATAGAGGTACATATATTATTATTCACTGACTGGATAAAAGTGCAAATGCTGGACCTGCATCCTACGAGTTCATCTAAATAAAAATCGGATTTTTCTCTTGGGAAGTTACAAACTAATCAGAAATCTTTCTTACATGTCGGACGTTTTAGTGAAACACCTTCTTTGATATGAAAAAGGCGAAACACGACTTATGTGTATGCGTCTGGTAACATATGGCAAGCTACCGCTAGCTAGCTCCAGTTAGCTTAAAGCCCGGTGACAGAAGGAGCGTGCTAGCATAAAGCACGTGAAGTACCAGGTTGCATGACGTTTGTTTGGTTGGAACAAAACCCCCATTTTAACAGGACGAAGGATTTTACTTCTTGAAACGCTTCCCCTCAAATATAAAGGCCCAAGTTATTTAAAAATATTTAAAAGCAGTATCTTTAGTAACCCAACGCCAACAGGGGTCGTACCCTGAGGAATTTAAGTTTTCAGGAAAATCCACATTTTAAAAAGTTTTACTTTCTGTTTTACACTTTTTTCACAACTAACAAACCTAAACTTAATTCATGTTTAGTGTTTTTTCTGTTTTTCAGTCTAGTGTTTTTTAGATTTTGTTGATGTGGTGATCCCGGTGTTTGCATCAGAGTTCGGTTTCTCCGACTACGACAATAAACCGAGGTTGGTTAACTTTGGAACGTTAAGTACGTAAGAGCCGGAAAGTTTCCATTGAGACTTGAGCTAAATGTTTTTATGAACTCTGTAACTCCTACTCTAAAATTAGATAACCATTTTATACAATCTCTTAATACTTATCATGCATATACGTATTGTTTGATTACTTCTATAACATGTGCATAAGCTGCACTGACCCTTTCAGTACTAAGTGATTTTAAACTTCTCATTTCTTGCTGCAGTCGATACGATCCTGCTCCATCTTCGACTTTGCTTTTTCTCTCTGAAGGAGAATGTGTTCAGCAAACTCCCGGACGGATCCCATCCCCCCGGCTGCGTGGCAGGTGTACTTCGCAGCGTTGATGGCCACCGTTGGGGCGTTTCCAGGTACCGCACTCAAACCCGCCAGGTTCAGACAGTTGACGTCTGCTTTGTCGTTACCTGAGGAGAGGAGAAAAAAGGGAGATGAGGAGGGAGGAAACAAGTAGGGTCATTTACATAAACATATAATAATAATAATAACATCCACCTCTACAAAGGTGTTCCACAAGGCTCTGTGCTGGGGCCTTCTACTACTACTAGTGAATGGAGTTCCAAACGAAGTTGTGAAATTGGCCAAAGAAGAACCCATTCAATTTGTGTACAGATCCAGTAATGTTTCTTTAACACTGCAAGATGGATGTCAATAGAGAACCACGCTATAATAAAAGGTATGACGGGTTTACCCATGTACGCCACGTCTTTCCACTCCAGCTTCCTCTGCTCCACGATCACTTTCAAATCGTTCAGCGGCTCCTCTCCCACCTGGAGGACTTTGCAGCCTGTCCTCTTGGACAACTGGTCAACCAACTTCTGGGTCACGGGGTCCTCGCTGGACATCAACAGCATCACCTGGAGAAGAAGGACAGAACTTAACACGAGCGATAAGGGAGGATATGAGTCACCTGCATTACTGCTGATAACACACCAATCCTCCTTTCCTTCTCCTACTTCATCTTCCCCTCTCTTGCAAACAAGACCAGACCCTGAGATACTTAAACTTCACTTGGGGCAGCATCACACCCCCAACCCAGAGAGAGCAATCCACCAGGCCTCGGACTGCAGGTGCTTTTCATTCTGACGGATCTGATAAAGCCAACAGAACCACATCGTCTGCAGCCACCTTGGTGGAGTTCAAGGTTTTTAAGTACAATGTTAAAATTCGAACCTCCACTTCCTCCTTCTGGAGCATCCGGATGCCCGCGGTGTCTCTGGTATTAATAGACACCATCTCGTCTCCGGATACAGACAGAAAGATCCTCCCTTCTGTTAAACATCCGGACACGTTGCAGAACATCAGACTAACCACCTCCGGCGTGACCCGACCGAAGTAACCATACCTGTGGGAGAAGAAGGAAATGGATGACCAGATACAGAGAATGCAAAACACAGGGCACCAGACAAAGACTTACAATAATAAACCAGCCGGATGATTGTTTGGTTCAGATCTAACAGACGTGATCATCTAGATAACAGACATATACGTCCTTTGTCCAGCTTTAGTGGGAAGAAGGGATATTTTGATAGCTACTTTGTTGGCGGAGTTGGTTTAACAGACTAATAAGAAACAACATGGTACGTTTTCATATCATTAAACCGCTCCTCCCTCGTTTTTAGGATCCTCTCACCTGAGAACTCGCTGTTCTGCCACAGGCCAGTCGATGTCCACGTCGATGTCCACACTGTACTCTGGCAGCATCTCATAGTAGCCGACCTTCCCACCCTGCAGACACAAGGCAGCGGGGAAAAAAAGAGACCAGTTCATTTAAAAGATGTTAAAGTACAAAAAACAGCATCTGTAGCAACATGTACAAATACACAAACTGAATACTGACAGTAGAAGAAAGTTTTTCAAGACATAAGGTAAACGGCGAAGCTTATTATCTTATCTTCTTAACTAAAAACGAATCCTGAAGAATAAACTGTGCGGCCCAGTTACCTGGAGAAGTCCGTCCTTCATGATCCGCTCTCTCGTGGTGAAATAAATGGAACCATTCTCACACAGCTCTCCGTTCCAGTCCTGACGCCGTGGCCGGTTGGCTGGGTCCAGGTTGAGCGGCTTGGTCAACTCACCAGCTGCAGGGAAGCAGGGAGAAGGTTAATAAGCACTTTTTACAATGCACGGCTTCACCAAACATCAATATGGCTGTTACGTTAAGGGATAAATTAAACCAGCAGCTCTGTGAGACTGTGCAAACCAAAACTAGACGAATTATGTTACTGTGTTTTAGAATTAATCTGTTTTTTTTTTTGTCCTGTAGGGGGAGCTATTTTCGGCGAACTGCAGCAACGTCCGTTGACTTACATTCTTTCTTGACCTCCTGCCAGCGGAACTGGTGTCTCCTGACCACGGAGAAGACCGAGTCGTAGTCCTGCTGCGTGATCATCTCCAGGGCCTCCTTCACGTGGAACGGATGGAGACACGGGGACGTAGCCTGAATGTTGCATATCACGTCCACCTCTGCGAACACAAGAAGGACAAGCTCTAAATCTCAACGGCTGCTTCGTCTCGTCCTCCGTGCTCAGACACTGCGCAGTTACTAAATCAAACAGACAGTGGATTTACAACCTGAACAGATGTCGCCTGCCCTGACACCAAAGTTTGCACAGTAGTTCGTGGTTCACCTGGGTTCTGCCTCACAAACTCCTGAATGGTCTCCAAGGACGTGGAAGAGTCCCTGGAGACTTCTGGACTCCGGCGATGCACCTTCGCACCCCAGGATTTGGCCACTTTCTCGATCTCGTCGTGGTCCGTCGACACCCACACACTGAGAAAGACAACTTTTTATTAGTTCACATTGTTTTCTACTTGTCATTTTCTTTCAAAAATATAGATAAATAAATAATAAATATATGTTGACACACACACACAGTTTGGTCCTGCTTCCTCGTGTACAATGACAATACAGACTTTCTTTCTATATAATTTCTGATACTATGATATTGACGGAGCATGCATATATTGAAAATACATTCTGGCAGCGATTCCGCAGATGTCGTTATCAAAAGAAATATAATTCAGGTTTTAAATTCAGTAAAAAAAAAGAAATCGACTTGGAAGAAACAATATTGTGACGTTTATCATATTTATCAACGAGAACATTTGTATCTTATGAAAGTGTTTGGTCCCAATGTCCAGCTCTAGATAAAAAACAATACGCAGATTAGCAATGATTCAAAACCAGAGGAAAGGTTTTGAATCATGACTTCAACTCATCTTCCTCCTTCTTATTTGAACTAAAACACAGATTTTCATGCTCACACACGCTCAGTGATTCATTCACGTGATGAAATCATCTCCAGGAGGAAAAGTTAGACTGATTCAACCAGTTTCAATCAGTTGAATGAAAACTCCTAAAAGTAGTTTGTACACACAAGGACACACAAGTTAAAACTCTAACGGCAATGAGCTGCATATGGAAAAACACTATGCATGTCAGTGTTTGATGAAGTCTGGAGCAGATGTGTGGTTTTATACTTTGATATTAAAGTCTATTAAAGATGTTTTTTAAATCAGATGATAAAGAGGAGTGTACCTGTGGAACACCCCGGAGTCTCCGGCGGCTCGCAGCACCCAGTTGAGCAGCGGGACCCCGGCCAGGGTCTTGATGTTCTTCAGCTGGATCCCTTTGCTTCCCCCCCTCGCGAGGATCAGCGCGGCGACGTGTCTCTCTCCGCCGGCCCGGATCTGCTGCTTGCGGGCGGGCGGCGGCGGGACGTCCGGCGCCCCGTTGGCGGCCGGGAGGCATCGCTTCCGGGCGGCCATCGCGACTGTAACGGTTCAGCGGAGGAGGAGAAGGAGCCGGAGAAGGAGCGGCACCATCACAATAAACCTCTGCGGTCACGTGGTCACATCCGGGTCTGAGCCTCACGCCGCCTGCCTGTCCGAGGCACGACGGAGGTCACCAGCGCCACCTGCTGCCGAGGAGGTCAAACTGTCGGCCCAGAAAACAACAGGCTCACATGAATAAGTAGATAAATGCATAAAGAAATAAACACACAAATACATCCATAAATAAACAAGTAGATAAATACATAAAGAAGTAAACACACAAATACATAAATAAACAAGTAGATAAATACATAAAGAACACATACATACATAAATAAACAAGTAGATAAATACATAAAGAAGTAAACACACAAATACATACATAAATAAACAAGTAGATAAATACATAAAATAAACACACAACAGAACAAATATATACATAAATAAACAAGTAGATAAATACATAAAGAAATAAACACACAAATACATACATAAATAAACAAGTAGATAAATACATAAAGTAAACACACAAATACATACATAAATAAACAAGTAGATAAATACATAAAGAAGTAAACACACAAATACATACATAAATAAACAAGTAGATAAATACATAAAGAAATAAACACACAAATACATACATAAATAAACAAGTAGATAAATACATAAAGAAGTAAACACACAAATACATACATAAATAAACAAGTAGATAAATACATAAAGAAGTAAACACACAAATACATACATAAATAAACAAGTAGATAAATACATAAAGAAATAAACACACAAATACATACATAAATAAACAAGTAGATAAATACATAAAGAAATAAACACACAAATAGATACATAAATAAACAAGTAGATAAATACATAAATAAATAAATAGATGGATAAATAAATGGCTCTTATTTGTTGTACTAAAAATTCTTGATGCAAGTGAAGAAGAAAACCAGCCAGAAAAACTGCTGAACTTTATTGATGCCGTAGATATTATCAGAAGCCCCTTCTACTATTGAATCTGATAAAATCTTTCTTAGATTCAGTGTGAAAAAGTGTCAATGCCTAAGCTCTGTGTTCCTCTTGAATTTAAAAGGTGAATAATTAAGTGTTCCATTCATTGATGAATCATTTATCGAGGGATGTGACGCTGGCTGATTCCACAGAAGCCGTCCAACCTGCTGATCTCAACTGACTACGTCATCTCAAATTAATATTTCACAGTTGGTCAACACAGACAGAGCACAGCAGGGAAAACAATAAAAAACTGTATTTACTGCACAGTGTTGAGCAGCATTCACCTGCTCTGCTCATGTTAATATAAAATAGAAAATATATGACAGCCAAAACACGATAAGTCAAAAACACGTCCTTATCAATGTTGTTTATCTGACAACCATTGATCTTTAAACTGTGAACAGTGATGACTAATAACTGGAGCAGCAAGTGAACAGCAAGTGAATTTGCTGCACGTTCACCTTCTTTCCTTTAGCTGATCAACAGCGCCGCCTTCTGGATATTTACACCAGGTGAGCTGTTTTTTTTCCAATGTTCAGCAGGACTGATGGAGGAGATAAAAGGAGGAGAGTTTCCTGGACGACTGTGTTGACGTGACAATTTCAGGTCAGTGTTTGCGTGTGTTGAACTGTTGTTTCTGCTGCCCCCAAGTGGCCAAAACCAGTGAAAGTACCTTTAACACCTGAAATTGACACAACGTGAACGGTGCCGTCTGTTTGTTACATAACTGCAAACTCACTCCTGGAATTTAGATTGTAGAGTCTGACTGACGTGCTCGGACATTTTCTTCTCGTCGACACCTTGTTTATCTTCAGTTTGTTCCTCCTCATCATTCCGCTCTCACGTTGCTCTTTACGTCCTTTACCTCTTTCTTTTATTGCTGCTCCCTTTGACTGTTCTTGCTTTCGTTTCTTCACCTCACAAACACATCACCTCACCTGACACAAATTGAACTATTACATGAGCTTTTCTCAGTGTAAAACACACAGAGACACACACAGGTATGTCACCTGACCGGTGCTCCCAACGGGTGCTGAGAAAACAAAAACCTATGAACTGACCGACTCTGATCACACGACGCTGACAGAAGCAGCTGAGGAGAAGCTTGAGGCAAAATAACAGGAATAAGTAGGTCAGCAAAAATATCTGCACTCCTTTGGTGATCAAATGAGTTTTAAATCACTTGAGTCTACATAGTGCACAACCAAATACTGACAACTGTTTGCGCTGTCGTTGACCCGTAACTTATTCCGATCTTTGCTGTTCACGATACGACACTGGAGAGAAATAAAATGGTCGCACTTTACAAGAATAACGTTATGTTGATGACTTTGTGAATAGTCTTTTGTTTACAAGAAGGGGATTGTTTTCGCCTATCCGTGTGTGTATGTGTACAAAGTATCTCAACTATACACAAGCCAATTTTCACCAAACTTAGTGTGAATATTACTCGGCAGATTATCTACAGATGAGTTGATCGGTTAAAGGTCAAAGGTCAAGATCAACAAAGATATGGTTGGAAAAACACATTTTCCAAGATATCTCCTCAAAGCTTATGTTGATCGGAAAATTATTCCCAATCATATGATGCCATATGATCAAGAGGAAGTCAGAAATTGAATAGTTAAACTATTCCAGATGTGAACGCCGGCATCTCATTGCGTTCATATGGAGTCTGGGGCATCGATGGTGGGATGGAGGGAGGTCCCGCCCATACATATACTTGACCAATCATGACTTTCACCACGTTTTTATATCATCAAATAACCAAACTTATCAGAAACATGAACTCTTATACGTTACACATGAAAATTATATAACGTGTATTTTGAGTTTTTAAAGTTTGGTCCATGTCCCATTTGGTAACATGGAGGAGGCAGGGTTTGTGACCTTTGCTGCAGCCAGCCACCAGGGGGAAATTGATTTGGCTTCACCTTTTGGTAGCAGCTTTGTCGTCCATCTTTGAATACAGAGTATGAGTGATATTATTTCCAAATACAGTAACTCTACACTAAATCTTTTCCTTATCCCTCATTTGCATATCAGGTATTTCAGGTCACAGGACACGTCGGTGTATCATCATCATCAAGAAGAAAGGAATGTGTGTTGCTTTAAATATGGAAACACCGAGAACAGAGACACAGGAATAACAGTCGAGCGGAGATGAGGTTGTGGATCAGGTTGAACCGGTGTGAAGTTCCCGCTCCTGTTGCCTCTGCTCGCTCTCTCCTTCTGCAGCTTCACAGTCGGACAGTGAGAAAGAAAATGACCCTACGAGAGCTTTTCCTCGACCTCGGTGGAAAACGTCACGAGGAAAAGAGACAAACCCACCAGCAGACTAATAACAACAACTTTACTTACAGAGAACTTTTTAACACAAAGCACAAAGTGGTTAAAACACAGTATATATACAGTACAAGTACACAAATTATAACCCCTAAGTAAATTCAGGAATGTGCCTCCTGAGAAAAAGTATGTTTTTAGACAAGATTCAAAAGAGGACATCGTCTCAGACAGACTTCTTTCCTCTGGGCCCTGATGGCAAACGTCCCCCCGAGTTTTCAGGACAGCAGACGCTCGCAAATCAATAATGTCAAACCTGTGATGTGATCATATATCTAAGTTCCACTTTAAAGCCGAGCTGCTGAATTTTGCAGCACAAATAAATGCTGCTGCTGCAAGGAATTGTGGGATGGCAATACCTCCAGGGTGTCCTATAATGAAGGAAGTGTTCAGAGAATTTAACCAGGAACCAGCAACCCTCCAATTACACAACTATTCATCCTCTGCCCTCTCTTCTTTAACTCAGTTCTATCTGCGGTTGGATGCAAAAGTTTTTATAGCAGCTTTTTAATAATCAGATGATGATAGTATCGATGACAGTTAGGAGGGAGCAGAGCTGCTGATCTGCCCAAACTCCTCCAACAGCCCGGGCGACATACCGTTCATTCACTGCTCCGGCACCACGCCTCTCCTCAGACACCTCTCCTCTCCACCAGCCTGTCACCTCAAATACGTGAGGTTCCATTCCAAGGCCCTTTGAAGAAGAATCATGTTTCAGTCATTAAAGCGATAAAAGGAACGTCAGTGTTATCGCCGATGTTATTGACGAATTATTGGGATTAAATGAAATGAAACTGAACACTATATTTGGATCTTTATTTAGCTTTGTCAGCAGTTATTCTATTATATTTTCAGGACATTTTCACAGAGTAACACAAACATATACTGCTAAACAACACGTTAATGTCAAATAAGAGATATAAAAAAGTATCTTGGAGTATTTTGGAGCCAATAAAACAAGCAGTGATTCCAAATTAGTTTAAAAAACATGACATGAAGTCGAAAAAACATTTGCGTTCTCACACACTGACCCTCTGGAAAATTTCTGGAAACTATCTGGACTTCGGTGCAGGTCTGAAAGCAACGTAGAGAAATGAATCAGCAGATCAGAATTGGGGTTTATTTCCAAGTAGGATACACAAGTATCAATCAATCCTTATACAGCTCATATTAGTTAATCTACTAGTCACGATGTCCGTCCGTCCATCATCTATTCTGCAGACCTGTCCAGGGTCGGAGGACGAGCTGGAGCCAATCACCTGCTGACGTTAGACCCAGGACAGGTCTCCAGTCCATCAGGGCCGTGGATAACAGTTTCATGGACTCAGTGTCCCAGTGATGCTTTGGTTAATTTAACATATCAGCTTTAAAGGCCTGTAGGTGTGTAAATGTAAATGAGTCATTGAGGGATCAGTGTTGCTCCACCTCTCCTCCTGCTGTGTGTGTTCACAGCCCCCTCCTGCTCCACCACTGTTCTCTGTAATTAAACCCGCTCCCTCAGACCCTTCCCCTCCGCGGCCTCTCCGAACACCTGAATCCTCAACATGTAATAACCCACAGACACGAGCTCCTGCATCACACTTCATCCTGCTACCTCCACAGGTTTTCCTTCAGGTTCAGGGTTTAAATTCATCAAGACGGACGTGAAAACTGAAAGAACGCAAAACATCTCAGGATGAAGAAGAGGAGCCGTACGCGAAGAAGACGAAGACGTCCACTTGGAGAGTCGAGGAGATTCCAGAGCTTCCTGCTGCTTCTTCATATGTGAAACACAAACTCCACCAGCGCATTTCTCACATATGTTTACGTCTCTTCACCACAGCAGCTACAGAGAATTATGCAACGTAGTGAGGGACCTATGCAGACCTGCTCAGAAAACATGTTGTGATGCTGCATTTCAACGTGATGCAGAGAATCCAGAGAATCCAGTCGGCAAAGAAACCCCAGTGGGTGAAGCCTCAAACTCCCTCAATAAAATACATGCAGGAACATTTCAGGGGCCTCTGGGGGCCTCAGGCAAAAGGGACCAAGGTTCACGTTCTAGTCCTCAACCAAACCTCTAAAATCACAAAGCCTTTGGCAGAAAGTTCGTGGCATTATCTCTCGTTGGGGGGGGGGGTTTCTGATCTTTCAGTCTCCTGTACGTCGACGATCATAGAATCTCACAAACTGGTGTAATCAGCCGTTTCAGGGCCCCCCCCCCCCTCCCAGCTCGGGGGCCCCTGGCCATCCCCTGCTTTGCATAAAACCCTCTTGTGACACCCCCGGCTGCCAGTTTACAGCGAAACCTGGATCCCACGTTCAGACGGCAGCTGAACGAAATGAACATTGAGCCGAAACAACAGCTTCGACAAAAGTAAAACGTTATAGTCGTCACAAAGGGAGGAAGTAACTGTCATGTGTGACCGTGATCCAGATAAAAAAAAGTTAAACTCTATTTGTACAAGGTGACTCTGCAGAGGCGCCTGATGTGCATTGACGTTACGCTGCTGCACAGAATGCGTGAGATCAACAGCGTCACCGAGGAACCAGGATGTCACTGAGCTCACGCCTCCACCCAACAGTCTCCTTATGAAACCACATTTAGATTCACGAGATTTACAAAGATACACACACACTCATAAATATATCAGTCGGCTGAATACGCCTGATTTGAAAGAAATCAAGTTTCGTGAATTATTCCCTGAGAAATCAATGAAAATGTTACATTTGATATATTATATTACAGATAAAATCAAGAGAAATAAACCCGACACACTATTATATAGAATTATATCTGCATCAAACTGTACACACATGTAAATATCAACTGACTAAATATGCCTATATTTTATAAAATCATGCAAATTGCTCTATGTTGCAATGTTAAAGACAAAAATCTTTAAATATGTCCTTTAATAATCTGCACCAGAGTTTCATGGGCTCCTCTCAGGCCTCATCCCTCCAGCGGGTTTGGTGGAAATCGTTTTGGCAGCTTTAGTTTAATCGTGCTGACGAATCAACGACGGCAACAACGACAAAGTTTCAGGATGAAAACGGTCAAACAGAAAGTCGTGGTCCAAATATGAAAGATGATCAATTTGAAAATGTCAGCCGTGAAACACCCAGATTATTTTAGTTGTTTTAATATTGTTGTTGTTGTTGTTGTTTCCCTGTTCATGTGTGTGCAGGCCTCGTGTGTGTCTGTGTTGTATAACTGGCCTTCACACACACACACACACACAGACACACTAACACTAACACTCTTCTTGTCATTTCCACCATTCCCCCACACCTTGAAGCGGAATGGAGAGAAGAGGTGGAGGTAGAGAGAGAGCAAAGAAAAGACTGACAGAGAGAGAGAGAGAGAGAGAGAGGAGGGGTAAACCGGTTGAGCAGGTACACACACACACACACACAGAGACACACACACAGACACACACACACACACTGAGGCCTAGCCCAGGCTCCTCCAGCAGCTTGTTGTCACCGTTATTTCTGAGGCGCATGCGCGATGCCGCCAGTTTCCTGCTTTTAAATGAGTACCTGTGTTGGACTCACCTCTGTCGTGTGTGTGCGTGCGTGTGTGTGTGTGTGTGTGTTATCTGCTTGGGTCTCTCTCTCTCTCTCTCTCTCACACACTCCCGTTACTCGCGGTGCGCACGAGCTCCTATTCGTCTTTACCTGAGCTCACCTGAGCGGACTCACCTGTCCGCCGACGTCCGGACACTTTCCCGTCGTCCCCGTTGTGTTGTGTTGTTTCATATCTCGACACTGGAAGGAGGGAAAAGTGCGAGGACACCGAGAAAAGGTGTGTTTGAGTGGAGGACAGGAGAAGGAGAGGAAAGGTGCGCGGGGCAGGAAGGAGGAGAAGAAGAAGGAGAAGAAGGAGGAGGAGGAGAAGGAGACACCGACACTTTCCCGGTGAACGTTGGAGTTTCCAACGTTTCCTCAGCTTTTTTTCCCCAACGTCTTTTTTTGTCCTGCTCCTCCTCTCCTCCTCCTCTCCTCCTCCTCACCGAACCCCGGCTCCGAACCCGCCGGGCGGGCTGCGAGGGAACATGCCGCGGGCCTTTCTGGTGAAAAAGGCCAGCGTCTCGCCGGGGAAGCGGAACTGGAGCGAGCTGCCCGATCATGAGCGAGGGGACGTTTACATCCCAGGTGAGTCCGCGCTGCTGTGATGAGCCATGTTGGCTTTTTTATTATTATTATTATGCTTATTATGCTGGAGCTGCGTCATTCTGGGGCTTATTTTTAATGTTTGGAGCCAACCGGGGGGGACATCAGTGTGGAGGCTCCGGAGAGGAGAGGGGGGGGGGGAGTGTAACGGGGCCGGGGCCACCGAATAACGGGAAGCACCCTGAAGTTTTTGCATCCATTTCTAAAAAAAACAAAAAAACAACCCGGCGTCATTTTTGTATGCGTCAAAAAAAAAAAATAGTTCGATCCAACTTGCCACTTGGTCGCGAATCCCAATAAAATTAAAAATAAAACCTGTTTTTAAAAAAAGGACACGAAGTCAACGGGGAAGTGGGGATGTTTCATTTAACAGCCGTGGACTCGGTCGCGGCCTATGAACGAGCCCAGGGCCCGTTGCTTTCCACACATCGACCTTCAACCTCAGATTGCAGCCTCCTTCCGTGTGCAGCTCAAACCTATAAAGACTTTTTTTACATACACTGTGAGTCAATATTTAATCTCACTACACTTATTGAAAAATAATTGTGGGAATGATGGAGGTTTTTTTTAAAACAGAAGTTCCTCCACCAAATTTATTCTAAAAACGAAATCTGTTAGTCAAGCGGCTACGGAGAAGGATGAAAGGCCCATTATCCTCCCTCGTGAGTCCCAACTGAAAAAACAGTACTACAAGACCTGACATGTTTTGACTGTCAAATTCTGAGCTTTGACATTTAAATGACAAGTGGCGAGAATCCACCTCCTTCCCAGCGACTCTCTCTCTCTCTCTCTCTCTCTCTCTCTCTCTCTCTCTCTCTCTCTCTCTCTCTCTCTCTCTCTCTCTCTCTCCTCGATAACAATCCCCATTGTTGCCATCGGCGGAGTTTTTATTGTAAGACCACGTCGGTATCAGATAACAAATAACGGACTACACCCTAAACCTCTCTCTGCTTCCCTCTCTCTCTCTCTCACCCTTCCCCCCCTCTCGCTGTCGTTCCCACCTATTCCCATCACCGTTAACTTTTAATCATTGACTTTCACATCCTCTTCTGAACATTATGGATGAACTGAACTTCCAGAAGCGTTGGTGCCTTCAGGCCTCGTCCGAACCCACACCTGGAGCTTTTCCACGGCTCGTTTCTGACGCAACAACACACACCGAAAACGAACCTAATTCCCTAAAGAGAAATAACGAATTTAACAACACAGGTGTGATTCTGTAAATCTGACTTAAAAAAACAAATCAGCTGTGAAATAAAAGGGAGGATTCCAGTTCTTCTTCTTTTTAATGAACAGTAGCTTCCGTGCAGAATCACGCACAGTTAACACTCCTCCCCCAAACCCCGCAACGGTCTCAGCTTCTGTCTGTGGTATGTGCCGTTACTTGATGTACCTGCCCGACGTGTGTTGTTTGTGCGTGTGACGGAGGGACACGCACACACACACAGAGAGAGAGAGAGGGAGGTATGATAATTGCCCTTGTCCTCAGAAACAGGAGTGTTTTATTCAGTCTCTCTTTCTCTCTCTGTGTGATCTATCTATCTATCCATCTATCTATCTATCTATCCATCTATCTATCTATCTATCTAAACGTTTTATTCTATATATTTGAATGGCATGGAGTCCCTACTGTCTCCTTACTTCCAGTCAAGTTGCACCAAATCACCCACACTCATAAGTATCAGTCCACTAAATCTTCTTTCTTCGTCAATATCCCTGAATTATTTCCTGTCCAGTAGTTTTTGTGTAAAACTTACAAACGCAGATGGAAACCTAGCTTCCTCAGTGGAGGTATGAGGATCCCTGGTTGTTTGCTTATTTAAGAAAAACCTGTTCATTGGCTTTCTTGACGAGAGTAAAGTGACCGTTCAGTAAATACGCTGCGGCTAACTTAGCTTAGCATCAAGTCCTGGAAACCACAGATGGTGTGAGTCTGTTTTAAAAATACAGAAAGTCCGTCTAACAGCACCTGTGAAGCTCCTGAACTGACCAACATGTCACATCCTGTTTGTTCAATCCATGTCAAAGTGTCCGAACGACTTCCTGGTGTCTCGTCGTCACCGATCTTGGTTTTTTGCATCGATCACAAATAACAGTTTTCTTCTTTTACACCAAAACTAGCAGGTGCACGCAGGTTTACCGGCTAAATACATGTGATTGACTCCTTTCTGGTTGGTCAATTTAACCCGGGAGTGAATTCAGATTGAATCCGTTCACATTGCAGACAAAAGACAGATGTTAGTGTTTTTTTTAAACAGTGGAAAAGTGGCTTCAGTTTGCTCTTGAGTAGATTCTGACCGATTTATCACAGACGTGTCGGTGTCTGCGTTTA
Organism: Hippoglossus stenolepis; assembly: GCF_022539355.2. Classification (NCBI taxonomy): domain Eukaryota; kingdom Metazoa; phylum Chordata; class Actinopteri; order Pleuronectiformes; family Pleuronectidae; genus Hippoglossus; species Hippoglossus stenolepis. The sequence continues at coordinate 2,652,967 of NC_061505.1, read as the reverse complement.
TCTTTGCTGATATGAAAACTTGTATTTAACAGAATAAACTGTAGAAAATATGTTTTACCTTGATATGTTTGGTCGTATTTGTTTATCTTTGTATTTATAGTTATTTATAATGAAGTTTATAGTTAAACTGTAAAACATCAGACCTCAATTACATTTCATTGTCATAAGAGTTCCCAAACATCCATCTGGGTCGGACTCTACTTCTGAGACGCTGTTTAATCCCTTTGAACTCAGGATCTCTGCTCTGGGTTTTTGTCCTGAGGCCGCAGAGAGGTTAATGTTTATTGGATGGAAGGAAATGTAACGGACCTTTCAGGAGACCTACTGCCGCAGAACGCACACCTTTAGCAAACACACACACGCATGCACTTCTACACAAGACACACACAGAGAGTCACACACTGCGTCAGATAAGGTTATCTGCCGATTGTTGACTCGTTCTCTCACCTGAGCGACGTTAAATGGAACCAGGAGAAATTATGAGAGTGTTTTGATCGACACAGTTCACACACACTCCTCTCTGTGTTGACGTAGAAACTTGGGGGCTCCGTATCTTCTACCTTCCAAACACACACATATACCTCAGTACACACACACACTCGCTCATTGTTGAGCGGAGGGGGGGTGAACAAACAACACAAGATGAGATTAAATGTCCAGCCGGCAGCAGTCACCACAGAAACCATCAGTTCACTGGAACAACGACGAGAGATTTGAAAACTTGTGTAACGGTCCTCTTCTAAAAATACTTTTAATTTTTACAACATGGTTTTCAATCTATCATCTGCTGCACTATCTCTAGTTTACATATTTAACTGCACATTTCTGTTTTGATGTCTGTGAAGCACCTCAAATTTGTTATTATTATGTCAAAGAAATGTAATTCAGGTTTTGACTGCTAACTAATAAATAGCTATAATTAAAAAGGTAAAGATAAATAAGGCTAAACACGTAGAATTAAGAACATACCTATTGTTTTGCACATCTTTCCCGATGCATTCATTCAGTGAAATAGGTTTTCAAATCAACAAGTATAAACACAGACTCAGATAAACCTCCGATCGGCCAACGCACCGATGAGCGAAGATAAACGCTGATGCCAACACGTCTGGGAAAGATTCATATCTACGCATCTCTATCGCTTCTCGTATTGAGAAGGAATTGTGTGTTTTTAGAAGTGGTGCTGCTCCTTTTACGTTACATCACATTTAGCTTTAATCCAAAGCGACTTACAATAAGTTCATTCGACAGCCAGCTCTCTCAGCAGCGTCTCTCCTTTGTTAGGAACGTTATACTTGTTAGGATGAAGTGCAGTGAGGTCACTGTCAGGCCTTGGTATCAAACCCCTGCACAACTGCTTTAAAATCTTTGTTTAACCAAATTATTATCAATATTTCATCGATATTTCAAAAGCTAAAGTCATGAATGAAAGCCAACGGAGCTCTGTGAGGGATTTCTTCATTTGCATTTGAGTTTCATCTCACTGAGCTGAACCACACCTGCCTCTGGGCGCTACACACACACACACACACACACACACACACACACACACACACACCTCTGTGGCGGTGGATTGTTTGAGGAAGGTACAGAGCTTGTGCTGCAAGACTGTCTGGCTGGACGAGTCTGTAATGGTAATGTGCGTGTGGGTGGGTGTGTGTCTGTGTGTAGGTGTGTGTGTGTGTGTGTGTGTGTGTGTGTGTGCATGCAGTTATTCAAAACAAAAGGCCAAACATACGCACACACCCTCGCATACAAACATGTTTAACTCTGCACGTTTGCTAATTGAGAGATTGTGTAAACATGAAGTGGTGCACGCTGCGACCCGTTGGGAAGTTTTATATTTGAAAAAACAAGTTGCTCAGTTTCTTTCAGCTCTATTGTAATCACCATGAGAATATGAGAATAAATGTTATGGTTGTTTTTTAACAGTAAATCTGTGTTTTTAGTTGACATCAAGACACTGACTCTCTCTCTCTCTCTCTCTCTCTCTCTCTCTCTCTCTCTCTCTCTCTCTCTCTCTCTCTCTCTCTCTCTCTCTCTCTCTCTCTCTCTCTCTCTCTCTCTCTCTCTCTCTCTCGTTTCTAGTCTCCATCTACCCTTTGTCCGTCCTGATGGAGGCTGAGGCCAGCCCGGCTGAAACGACGCCGCTCTGCCTCACCAAACGCTCTGTATGCGACACACAGACGTACGCCGAGCTGACGTGCGCCGAGCTGCCGTCCAGCACGGTGCTGGGCCGGCCGCGGAGCCCCTCTGCCTTTCTGGGGGAGAGGTCAGACATCAGGAGGAGGGCGCAGAGCGGCTCCACGTACGTCCGGTCCAAAATCAAGGTGAGCGAGACGAGCGGCTCAAAGTGTGAGTGGAGTCAAACATAAGTCGACATGAAACAAGTACTCAAGTTTTCTTTCCTCTCTCTCTCCACCACAGGTGACCACGGGCGAGTTACCCCCCAGCCCCACCCCTCTACCCCTCTCTCTTCCTCCCATTCCCACCACGCCCTCACTGACCCCACCTGCCACCGTGATGCCCGTTGCCCTGACGACCATCCCTTCCACCCTGGAGGTGGTCTCCATGGTAACCAGATCAACAGGTCAAAGTTCGTCCACGGGGAAAACGGGGGTGTTTGTGTGCCAGGTATGAGCGAGTCTGGAACAACCGTTTTAAACTGGAATCCACATTGTTATATTTCTTATTAATGAGTGTGGTGGTGAATCAGGACATTTAATGGTGGTTGACATTGATTTTGTAAAATTTAGACATGTGTCCTTGAAACAACTGAAATTGGTTCTTTCTTGGACACAATCTTTCAAAAATACCAAATTGTATTCATGGCAACTCAATTTAGAGACACTGTGGAGTTTGTGGTTTGAAATACACATTCCTGCAGTTTCTCACAGTTAAAGAATGTAGAGTTGCAGCATATCTGCATTTCTCTGGGAGCTTGTTCCAGATACGTGCAGGATAGAAACTGAACGCTGCTTCTCCATGTTTAGTTTTGACTCTGGATGGTTCACAACGTAGCGGCAGGTCAGAAATATATTCAGGCTGTAAATAAAGTAGCATCAGTAAATTCTTAGACAGACGGGACGTCACTGTGATTTCACTGACTGAGTGTTCCTGCCTGTAGGTTTGCCAGAAGACCTTCCAGCACCAGCGGATGTTAAACCGACACGTCAAGTGTCACAACGACACCAAGAGACACATCTGCACGTTCTGCGGCAAAGGCTTCAACGACACCTTCGACCTCAAGAGACACGTCCGCACGCACACAGGTAACCTCGCTCTTCCACGTCAGACGCAGCCGCTCAATCTTCGACAGATCTGAAGAAGAAGGTGTGACACATTCTGATTTTCCCGCAGGCGTCCGTCCGTACAAGTGCAACCTGTGCGACAAGGCCTTCACCCAGCGCTGCTCCCTGGAGTCGCACATGAAGAAGATCCACAGCGTCACCCTCAAGTACGCCTACAAGGAGCGGCGCAACAAGCTGTACGTGTGCGAGGAGTGCGGCCACACGGCGGGGACGCAGGACGAGCTGGGCATCCACCTCCACTCGCTGCACCCAGACAGCGCCCTGCTGAAGGGGAAGGCTGCCAGGAGAGCGGGAGGAAAAGAGGAAGGGTCGGTCGGAGGGTCGACGCCAGGTTCTCCCCAAGGAGCCGATAGCGATGATACCACGGGATCAGCGGAGCCGTAGAGCGGACGAGAGGCTGGTTGGCACAATAAGCTCAGGGGGATGAAGGATGGATGATGGACAAGAAGGTGGACGACAAGTCAAAGTATACCTCTACAGTTCTAAATGTATATATTATGTGTGTGTGTATATTTATGAATGTGTGTGTGTATGGATTGTGGGGATCTGTATGTGACTCATGTTAAACGGGGCCAAGTTGGACTTTGACTCACTGTTCATGTTTTTACAGTTCATGGGATTTTGTTGTGGAAAAGAGTATTTACACATCTGACACTATATTTTTCTGCCTTTATATCGCATGTGCATATTTCCTGTTGGCTCTTCTGTACAGCATGAAATGTGAGTTTTTCTACTCAAAAACCTGAAAGCATTATATTAAAGGGAGTAATATATGAATCTGAGTCGGATGTATCCCACATTATTGACGTCATATTGATTCTTGTTTTTTGTGTATCTAAAAGCAATGGTGGAGGAAGTACTCAAACATTTTACTTTGGTCAAAGTATGAATAAAAAGACAAAAATGCACTTAAATAAAAGTGAAAGTAAGTATTAAGAGTATAAGTACTTGCTGAGTGTATAATATTCCCTAATGCAATTGTCTACTACTTAACTAGATTTATTTTCAGGTACCAGGTACCAATTTTACGCCACTACATATATTAACAAAGTACTTTTACACTTGATACTTGAAGTACATTCAATAGCAAGTACTTGCTTACTTTTACTGAAGTAGAAAAGTTATTGTGGGACTTTTATTTGAGTAGATATACAAAGTACATTTACTTTGCTGTTGTACATAAGTGCAGATACATGAAAAATGTACTCAAGTACAACAACAAACTAAATATACTTTGTCACGTCCCACCACTGTTTAGAATAGCAACTAAGTCATGACAGAGAAATGTTGCTGAAGGCAGAAGTGAGTTTTCACATCATATTTAATCCAGGTACTTATGGTGTAGAAATACCTTTTGGTTTTTTTTTTGTTTCCTGTATGAACGACACACGAAGAGTCCGTCATCACAGCGTTGTTTCACGTTTTTTAAGGCGTTGTCAGCCACCTGGTTTCACTTCAGTACAACAGAACAGGCAAGGCGAGTTTATTTGTAGAGGTGGTTTCAACAAGGCATTTCAAAGTGCATTACATAAAATGCAAAAGGCATCAGGACAAATTGTAAAAGCAACACAAGACAACACAAAGCGTTTAAAAAGATCTCAGCAGGGATGTGATCCACTCGAGCTGCAGCGTCTTGAATCAGCTGCAGCTTTAAGAATAAGAATACGATAACAAATCTCTTCAGTGCACAAAACGATGGTTTTACTGTTACGCACTAATTACGCTGCTTATTTTACCCCCAAGCTCTGGAGTGTGTTCTGGAAGAGAGACAGAGAGAGAGAGGGGGCGGGAGAGAGAGAGAGGGAGAGGAGGTAGCTGGGAGGGTGAGGTCGGATTCCTGGTGTCTGTCCGGTCTTGTCGGAAGATTCCTGCAAACTCCCTTCAGCCCGAGGAAACCTGGGATCGGCTTCAGGTGACAACCACATAACGGTTTGTGAAGTCAGTGGGCGAAGGTCAATTTCACACTCAGTTACTCAGTTCTCTGTTATATTGATGTTTTGACATCTTAAGGCCACATGGGTTTTTTTTAATCCTTCTTTTTAGTTGCGAAAGTGAAGCAAATTGATCTCAAACGCCCCCTGGTGGCTGGCTGCAGCATAGGTCACAAACCCTGCCTCCTCCATGTTAGTGAATGAGACATGGACCAATCACGGATGCACAGTCTCTTATGTACAAAAGCACAGCGCTCGTATCTGAGATGTTTTGGCAACATCTGGATGGATCATCATTAAAGTTTGAACAGACATTCATGGTCCCACTAAGGATGAATTATTGTTTTATCAAGCAAAACCTGTTACATGTTGTGGGTCTGTTTTGTGAAATGTGAGGTTTTTCTGCTTTTGCTCATATTATATAGATATGAAAGATTTTTTCACAGTGATATTATGAAGCCTATACCAAATAATAAATCGACTAGAGATTAGAATCAAACAAATTGCTAGATGAAGACATTATTATGGGTTTTATTGTCCTGTAAATAAAGTCATAAAGCTATATTTATTCAAACTGGGCAAAAATGTATGTTAATTAAAAATATTAAACTTCATTCAGTTTTTTTATTCATTAATTTGTTTAAAAACTAACTTTCTATTGATTTGTTTGTTTTTATCAACTTTTTATCACTAATTCAGTTTCATGGCGTCCCTTGCGCTGACTTCCGCTTCCGGCCATGTGACCCCGCCTCAACCCGGAAGTGCAGGGTTTGTTTTGAAAAGCAGGCGCCAGCAGCAGCAGCGGCTAAAAGGTCAAAGGTGAGCGGAGTTTCCAGGTACACACACTTTGTATTTCTTTGTTTTCTTCTTATTATTTTTTTTTTAAACCTTCCGCACGTGTTGTTCACTAGTTTTAAACTCACCGCCTTGTTGCTAACTGGAGGCTGCTAACGTTAGCTGCTGTTAGCTTGTGTTAGCTGCTGTTAGCCGAAGTGGCTCAGGGGAGTTCATGGTGATGTGTCCGTCAGGTGCAGGGGGGGGATGCCAGCTCCGGAGCCGGTCAGGCAGGGTCGGAAACGCGGCCTGCCCTCCTGCCCCAACCCGCTGTTCCTCCGGTGGCTCACGGAGCTGCGGGACGAGGCGAAGGAGAAAGGACAGAAGATCCAGTTCTGCTACCAGAAGGTGAACAGGACCAGTCCCCTGTGTTGTGTTGTTGTGCGTTCACATCGTGCAACAACCTGCGAACTGAGAGCACTTTAACTTCCTGTGGACAGTAACAGACTCACTGTACTTTGCACACTTCATTCCCTGCTGCTTACAACATTTATGTATTTAATTTAGTTTCCTATATTCTATATATTTTTGATATTTACACTTGCACAAACACAACACAGCAAATGTCTTGTACGTGTAAACCCATTTCTGGCAATAAACCCAGATTCTGATTCTCAAAATTCACGTGAACAACTGAGAAAGTCTGAGAACATGTTACTGACGCCACCGTCCTGAATTCAAATGGTTTTACAAACAGTCGCCTTTCATCGATCCCTCAAAACATCCAACACCACTTTCTTTATATATTTATATTCATACAGATCAGGAGCTTCCACTAATGTTGATATCAAACACTGTAATCATTCAAAAACAATCATAACTCAATTGACATGAAAAGGAGGAGCTGATTTGTTTTCAGTGTTCACATACATGACTGTAAGAAATTGTCATTAAATGATAATAAATATTTTGTGTGCATGTTTTTTAAATCAGGCCATCAGCTCCCTGAACAAATATCCTCTGCCGCTGCAAAACGCCAAAGAGGCGAAGATCCTCCAGAACTTTGGAGACGGGATCTGCAAAATACTGGATGAGAAACTACAACGATACTTGAGAGAGAACGGTGAGAAGCACATGAAAAGGATGAAGTAACCGAACACTGTGATCTTAATTACCATGTTACCAAAAAAACAAATGACCTCATGATCACACAGTGAAGAGAAATAGGGAGAGAATTCAAAGGAAGTAGATTGAAGCCTGAATGGGCTGAATGAGAGATTGTGAAACTAGTTTTTCTCACATTTTATACATATTGTATTCAAAGCAGCAGAAAACCAGATGACAGAAGAGTTCAGTAAACCGCAGCGTGCACCTCCTCTCTACTGAAGAAACAACGTGTGCAGCTTTTCCATTTCCTCGGTCTTCACTTTTCTTTTAAATCTCTGCTCCAGGTCCAAACGCTCCAATTCATTCTCTGCCTAAAGGGGCGCCCCCTCCTGGCAGACCAGACAACAACAACATGGCTCCGTCCACAAAGGTAACAAGCAGGACCTCATATCTCCACCGAGGCCCAACAGTCTCCTTATGACGCCACATTTAAATCCACTAGATCCAGATTTTTCTTTGTGATCCGTCTTTCTTTATAGAAGAATGCTGCCGGGGATAAAGGGAAGGATAAAGGAGGAGGAGGAGGAGGAGGGAGGAAGAAGAGGGAGTATGTCCCTCAGAAGAGGTCCGGGGGTCATGCTGTTCTCCTCACACTTTACAGACAGTCACAGGTACAACTTTCCCTTTTAGACATTTCACACACATGAACACGTATTTCACCGTGTCCTCGTTTTGTCTCATTATCATCATCTTTCTCTCCAGATCCCGGGAAGTAAAGGTTACATGTTTAAACTGGAGCTGCAAGCCGAGGCCCAGCTTCTCTGTGATAAGTCCTTCAGCGTCGTAAGTCAATTTCTTTTTCACTATAATCCTGAGTCACGATCGTCATTTCAAAATAAACTAATATGCAGACTTAATTCTCTTCTTCATGTTGTGTGTGTCTACCTGTAGCCAGATCTGGGCAGCAAGTACACGGCCTGGTCCTCAGTCAGCACGCTGATCCAGAAGAACCTGGTGATCAAGACCCACAATCCTGCAAGGTACACAACACACACACACACGTTAATAAAATCAGCTTGTTCGCAACAATATTAACAGGAAGAGGAAATTCTCCTGATTATGATGAAGACCTGTTTTTCAGGACACTTCAGTGATGGCCGGTTGTTTTCTGTCTCAGGTTTTCTCTGACTGACGAGGGTCAGATTTTGGCCGAGCGACTGGAGGCAGCGGAAGAAGGAGCTAAAGACCGAGTGGAGACGAGGAGTGAAAGAGGGGAGGAGGAGGAGGAGGAGGAAGATGTTCCAGGGGTTGTGGATCTTACTTGTAGTGACGAAGAAGAGGAGGAGGAGAAAGAGGACAGAACACAGTGAGTTGATGCTAAAGAGGTTAAAGATTTCATGTTGTGTTCGTCTTCCAGCTGGAACCAAACACATCACTTTGTCTTCACAGTCCCACAGAGAGGCCGCCCTGCGTCTCTCAGTCAGACGGAGACGTGGACGTGATGAGTTTAGATTCACAAACCAGCAGGAAGCGGAATGGAGGATGTCTTCTACCTGGGAATTATGATATCATACTCTGTGTTGACTTCATTGAAACTACAGGGTAAGAGATCTATGTGGTGGCAATGAATGTGTGCGTACTTTTATTTGCATATATCAAACTGCATATTCATCCGTTCACGACCTTTGTTTGTGCAGCGGCAGCAGCCACAAGAAACAGGAGCTGGTCAAAGAGCTTCAGAGAAATGGAGTGAGCTTCGATGTCAGGAAACTAAATGTTGGAGACTTCCTGTGGGTGGCTCGGGAGAAGGTTGCACCCGTTCCAGGTAACGCAGAAAAGTGGATAAACTCTTCTCTTCTAACTTCTCTTCTCGAATGATTCTAGTTGTTTCGCTTCCCTTCTTTTCTCTTTGCTTCCTGTCTCTTCTGCATCTTGACACAAACTCAGACTATAGAACCTCTTCAGCTGAACTTCCGTCACGGTTTCCGTCTCCTCTCAGGTCAGTTGCGAGCTCCAGCCGGCAGAGAGCTGGTGCTCGATTACATCATCGAGAGGAAGAGGATGGACGACCTGTGTGGCAGCATCATCGACGGACGCTTCAGGGAACAGAAGGTCGGTCGGTCGCGTGTAAATTTCCTCGTCAGTAAAGCTACAGATCATTTTATGGATCACGTTTCTCTTGTAGCATCAAGTATAAAGATTAAAGATTTTCTATTTTATGAGGAATTATTTTCCTCTTCCTAGCTTTACCCATAATTTGACTCCCTCTCTCTTTCTCCATCAGTTCCGCCTGAAGAGGTGTGGTCTTCGCAGGCCCATCTACCTGGTGGAGGAATGTGGAACTGCGGCCTCTCACCTGAGTTTACCTGAGGCGACGCTGCAGCAGGCGATCGTCAACACTCAGGTGAGCGAAAGAAAATGAATCATGTTTTCATTTCTTTAATTAATTAATAAATAATAACTTGAGGATTTGCTGCTTTTCTTTGTCTCACTTGATTGTAAAGTGACATTTTTGGTATGTTATTGTTAATAGAGTTTTAAAAATCATTGCAGGTGGTGGATGGTTTCTTCGTGAAGAGAGTCCAGGATGTGAGGGAGTCTGCGGCCTACCTCACCATCATGACCCGGTACCTCACTAAACTCTACCAGGTAACTGACACGCAGTCTATTCACAGTCTGTGGTTCCAACGCTGCCTTGGTAAATACGTCTGTGATGCACTGACTCCCTCACGTCCTCCTCGTTTCAGGACCGGACGTTGATCTGTCGCTCCAGAGAGCTGGAGGGGGATGAAGCGGGTGACGAGGAGAGAGGGAGCCCGTCCTGCTCTCTCATTTCATTTGCAGAGTTCAACCACGGGGCGATCAAAAACAAGGTGTGTGTCTGTCTATCTATCTGTCTTAAATTAAATCAAACTGCACAAAATAACACTTTCATCAAGATCCACAAATCAGCCCCAAACTGACAGAACAGCCATCTGCAGTCCGGAGTAGCCGGGGCTCAAACCTGACCTTTTGCTTTGTGGTCCACCCGCTCTACCTCCTGGGCCACAGCCACCTCAATAAAAATTTTAAAAAATCATAAAAAGTGTTGTTATAAATCCATGTTTTCGTTCCTCCAGTGTCAGACAGTGAGAGAAGTGTTCGCCAGACAGTTGATGCAGATCAGCGGTTTGTCTGGAGACAAGGCAGCAGCCATACTGGAGATATACAGCACCCCCTACAGGTAGCGCACACACATATCACCACTATTAATAAATAAACAACAATCTAGATGAGTCCCATCAAACCAAAGCTGCTCTTTCTCTCTCTCAAGTCTCCTGACGGCTTATGAACGATGTACAAGTGAAGCAGAGAAAGAGAAACTTCTCTCTTCGATACGATACGGGAAACTCAAAAGGTTTGAGGAAGCAGTTTTATTTATCTCTCTATATTTCCATTTTTTTGAGATGTTAATGTTTAAATGTCCTGAATATGTTCAGGTTTTAAATAACGTTTTCTTGCAAAGCAGAACGGTGCTTTTTATAAATACATTTTGTTTTTGGTAGAAAAGCACATTGTCCCGTGTCAGAGATCATGTGCAGCTATAGACTCTGAAGGACTTGAACTAATGAAACTTTATTTAAACCCAACGTGCTACGAGAAGGTCGATCAACATCATCTCCTTTGTTTTTCAGAAATCTGGGTCCAGCTCTGAGCAAAACCGTTTATCAGCTCTACTGTACACAAGGAGCGCTGTCATGAGCACACACACACACACACACACACACAGATGAAGCTAAACTCAAACCTCTTGTAATCTGATCACATGATGTCCTAACTTTATCAGATTGACTTGAACTGTTCATGATTTGCTCTAAAGTTGCTGCTACATTTTATTTTCTATAAAATTGTTCCTGATGAAGAATTTCACAAATGTTCGTAGATACTGGATCAATAAAGTTTCTTATTTTTGAACATTAGTCTGTTGTTCGTCAGTCAAGTGTCAGTGAATCATCTTTAGTAAATGATTCTCCTGCTTATTAGCTATTTATATATGGTCAGTTAAACCGTCTCATTTTGATTAACCAAAGCTGCCACTAGATGTCACTAAAGAGCTGTGTTTATATCTTGATAGCTACTATAATGAAGTTCCTTCCGAATAATATTGTAATAAGTTTTATTACTAATCGGTTTGTTTACTAATATAAAAACTTAATTTACAGAATATATTTTGTTTAAACTTTAAAATATTAAACTTGATATGTCCTTGTCATGTTTAATAAAGTCTTGGTAATCTTTTTGTCCTAAACATGTGGAGAACATGCATTTAATTCCCCAAAGCTCCCGATGCCGCTAAAGATTTGTTTTTCGCTCGATAGCGTCTATAAACAAGTTCCAGAATAAATAAATCCATCAACACGACGAGGGTAAATTCCTTCATCAGTCACATTAACAAGAGTCAGAAGATCACAAATTCTCAAGTGTCCACAAAACTGAACAAGAGCCAAACAGAAGATTCAACCCCAACACTTCACTTCACCAAACTAGAATCATCTCCCTGTTTGTGTCTCCACCGATCAGTGCAGTTTTGAAGACAGGCAAAATACATTTTGGATTCAAGACTCAAAATCATGATCAAGTCAGCCAAAACACACTCAGTGAGGTCACAGTGGACATTTGAGCCATTTTCTCCAGGATGTTCCCTGAAGGACGAAACGTTAGCGTGAACATAAAGCAGCTTGAGGTCAAATACTCTGGATCATCTCTATTTTATTTCTCACCAATGAATAATCAATTGATTCACCTTAGAAATAATCACGATTAAAATGTCATAGTCGCTGGAAAGCATCAACGAGCTCGTAGCCAAAGAAGCAACAATAAAATGAGGGCGAGGAGACATGAAATGATCTCAGACCAACACGTCTCCTGCATCGTGAGATTGTCCACGACGCTCTGCCTCCGCTGCCGCTGATCGTCATCTCCATCCTCCTTGACAACAAGTGGACAAGTGATTAGAGAAGGAAACAAGAAAAAAGGTCAGAAATTAATTTGTAATTTAAGAAAATGAGCAAACATTGCTGTTATTTACCTTTTTGATGTTTATGAATAAATTCAAGAACGTGACCTGTTCCAGTGTTTAGATTCACCGGTGCATTGATCTGAGAGAAACACTGAAAAAAACCATCATGTCTCCTACTTTAAATTGAGTTCGATTGGTTCAGGGACGGTGAACATGGAGAATGTTTCCTCTTTCATTCCCACTAATCCTCACGTGGGGCAGCAGAGGGCGCTGTCCCTCAGTAAAAGTTACACAGCGTGGCTTTAAGAATTGTACAAACCAACCGATGTAACATAATGACTTCATTCATTTATAAAATAAATAAATGTGTTGACGTGTGGTGAAGAAAACCAGGTTTGGTTTGTGCAGTTGCATAAGTTTTACTTGGAACACGATAAATAAATCTGATCAATGTACCTGGGGAAAAAAAGAAGACAAGTTTGTCAGGTGGTCAAACTAAATAAAAAACGGGAGGATTGTTTTTAGCTTTCTTATCGTGAGGAAATCGGACAACGTGCACACACACTCAGGAGTTACACTCTCTACTCAATCAGTAAAAATCCTTGTTTCCACTTGTTGTAGCTGATATTTATGGGATGTATATATGTCTGGCTTTGGCGACTCCTTGTGGGCTAGCGTGAAATAAAACCTGACAAAGCACAGCCGCTGAACACAATCACGAACTTCTGCAATTGAATCCTACGTCCAGGAGCTGAGTCTCTATGGCAGCGACAGGATTCACTGAAGGATCTTACTGGGAAACTCTAACGCTGTCGTGAGCTCATGTGCGGACTCTTGCTAATTTGAAAAGGAAATCAGAAGCAATTGGGTGTTTGACAATATTGGTTGTGTGTTTATTTACACTCGGCCACGCCTCCTCTGCTCTGGTCCCTAACCTGACAACCTCTGTCCTACGCAACAAAAACAGGAATACAAAAACTGAACAGATTAACAAAGTGCCATTTCCATTGTTTGTCTTTTAAAAGGAAAGAATCCGACTTTTTCAGGTCCGTCTTAAAACAACACGTTAATGTCGCGTATATTTAAGGAGTCATCGGTCGTGATGTAATCCCTTCTTCGTTGAACAGTACATCCATCTGATTGCCCCCTAGTGGCTGGCTGCAGTATACATGTTTTAATTTGTTAATTGATGATATAAAACGGTCTCTAAATGATGTCAACACCATGGCAGCGCTGATATTCGGGATATTTTAGCCGATGTTAGAGCGAATTATCAGCTTCTTTTTTTTAAATTTGCATTTCACACTGAACAAAAATCATCCTCCATCTTTTCCACTGGAAGGATTATCAATCCACCTTCTCTGTAAAAAGGAAGAACACCACCTCTCTTAATGTACGTGGGGACATGCGAGTGCAGGACGAAGACGGACATGAAAAAGAATCGGAGCATTTTCTCCACCTACAGTAAAAACAGGAGCAACAGGGGTAAAACTGATCCCAATTTCAAACCAGAGTCACTTTCTCTCTCTCTCTCTCTCAACTGGTCCCAATCATAAAGCACGACGAGCGTCATCGTTGACTCCGACACATCGAGTCAAATATTCACTTCCTCCTCACGTCAGTCACTCAGAGTGCGAGATGTTTCTGTGGTCAGTTCCCACACAACACGGGAAGAAGAAACAGTTTGATTCTGTGATTCCGTCCTCGACAGAGTTCAACAGGGGGCGTCTTGTTTAAAAAAAATAAAGAAAAGAACAGGATCCAGTAATAATCAGAACCCTTTCCAGCGAGGAGACAGAATACTTCAGGACTGTGGATAAAACCAAATGCGTTGTCCTCGGCTGTTTTGGCTTCATGAGTTAAACACATGAAGTCCAGCAGTCGCTGGTTAGTCGGGCATGTCGATGCAGAGTTTAGGAGGCGGGACAAAGTATTTCCCGGGGCTCTGCGTGATCACCACGCCGGTCTTCTTGTGGAACATGGGGGCAATCTTCGGCGGCGGCTCGGGGACGGGCAGGTCCTCTGCCGCCTCGGGGTCGTCACTGCGCTGGAGGTCAAAGGACACATTGCCGTACTCCCGCAGGAAGGGGAGGAGCTCCAACAGGAAGTGGCAGAAGTCCTTGCGGATGCCAAACCACCCTGCAGGAACATCAGGACGGAAGAGAAACATCATGACCCACAACCGACCACAAGAGCACGATACAGTTACAGAGCTGAAAATGTCTATTAACCAACATATCGACCAAAACATTATTAAATCTGTAGTTAAAATAATCTTTAGTTGACAGAACTGATAATAGAAGAATGATTGAAAATGACTAAAATAAACAATAAGCTGTAATCACGACTGAGGCAGGACGGGAGCAGCAGAAAGTTGAACAGACGAGAACACAGTCACACAGCACATTACTGGCTTTAAATACTCACAGTGGTTCCCTCCCTTCTGGCCGAAGGTGGTGGCCATGAGCGTGAGCAGCGAGAGCCACAGAGGCACGAACACACACACATAGCTCAGGCTGTTGTGGCCGTCCAGCTTGTGCACCAGGAGGATCTACAGAGACACGTCGGAATTTAAATTGTGCAAGCAGCAAATAGGAAAGACTAAAATAAACACGTTTTATGATACAAATAAATCATAATAACGTTACAGAAATATTGTGTTTACAGTCTATTACGATCTTTATGGTAATTAGTTGTTTTTTAATCACGGTATCACTTTTAGGAAGGGAATCGAAAAATATGCTATTTTTGTTCAAGCAACAAATATGTTTCAAATGTGTAAATAAATCAAAAAAACTTTCCACAGGGAATACAATTTACCAAATAACAGGTTACTTTTTTAATGTTTTATTATAAAAATGTATGAACACAGAACAATAATATTGGTTTTTGAAACTCACCTCGAAGGTGAGAAGCGGCACGACAATGGTCATCCAGCTGATCGCCATGGTGATGTGCGTTCGCCGTTGCTCGGCGATGATGTCGATGGAGCGGAGGAAGAGGACAGACCAGATGATGTAGTAGAGGACGACAAGGCACAGGAAGGACATCAGGATCCAGAGCGGGACGCACACCACCTGCACAACACACACACACACACACACAAGATGATGGTCGATTATTACAAGCGACGATTTGGTGGAGAAAAATAAATAAACTTTGTCTCTCACCAGCCACGGCCAGTTGATGATCTTGTCCAGCTTCAGAGCGATGAAGATGAACTGGAGAATATTCACTGAACACAACACCTCCAGCTGAGGAGGAGGAGGAGGGAGAGGTTGATGTTGTTTCTCACACAACTGCCTCACATTTTACCACAAACCCGTGACTGGGATGTCAATCAGATACATCTCTGATTGACATCTATGCATCTTCACGTATATATCAGATTCGTTACCTCGAGAGAGCGGTCGTGTCTGAAGCCCCAGACGCAGGCTGCTACAGAAACGGGAGACACGAGGAAGAGCGGCATGAAGACGATGAGCCAGAAGTAAAATCCTCGGGCCACGCGGTCGCACACCAGCACCTCGAACATCAGCAACAGGACGTGGAGCCCCACTGCGATCAGCATGGCTTTAAACTCCACGCACGTCTCCCCTTCAGCTCTGAGGGAACACACACACAAATCATTATTACACAGTGATGCTAATGAGGCGCTTTGCACACTTTTAGGATTCAGAGAGGAAAATAAACAGACATGTTCACACACAAACAACACAAACAATAAATATATTATCAATATGATGCGAGACAACAACCGAGGTCTACCTGTACTGAGGGTTGTGGGCCCAGACGCCTGTGCCCACAGAGGCCCCGAAGATGACCAGCAGCTTCCACAGCCATATCGGGGTGAACACAGCCCAGTAGCTCCACTGGATGACTCCATCCAGCCGCAGGGACAGCAACACGGAGAACAGCAGCAGGCAGGAGTAAATCAGGAACTTACTGCAGCAGGGGAAAGACGGGGACATTGTAAAAATTGATTCACTTGGGGAAAATAATTCCCACTGTTTTGACAGTTATGGAACGTGGTGGGAAACGTTCTTCCACAATCAAAGAAAACATAAAATAAGGACATATTTGGATTCTCTGGAGAATGACAGGAAAAGACTTTGGTGACAGACTTCACCATTAAAACCGGAAGTGACACTGGATTCACTTCACAGACTCTTAATTTAATTATTCAGGATTTTATTAATTTAACCTGCCACAGTCCTGCAGCATCTAATAACACCATCTCTGAACAACACTGTATTTATAACCATCACTGATGTCAAACACTATTCATATTAATACTTTAACACTCAAATACAATATTAATAATAATAATAAGGCTGTTTGTGCCACCTAATTAAATCTGATGTCACCTTATTATAAATCATGGCAACTGACAAATGCTGCGGTAACATTTAGTAAACACACACACTTTGTATTGACCGAGACAAACACATTAAACACAACTAGTAACACAATAAATGACAATAAAACGAAGTCCATCAGTAATGACAGCTAACGTGAGGCTAGTTTTAAGTAGCAAAACAACGGGTTTGAAGCTAAGCTAACCTGTTAGCCTAGTTGGGTCAAACTAGTCATTTTAACTCGCCCTTCTTAGATGTTATCTTAAGTGTGTGTTAACGTTGACGTGTACGAAACGCGCACGTGTGTTGTTAACGCGGCGTTTGTTCGCACGACAGCGCAACAAAAACACCGCCGCGATGCTACGTCGCTAAGTTAGCCAGCGTGCTAGGTCGCGGCTAACGCTACCTGGGATTGAAGTCCTGAAACAGCCCCCTCAGATTCATGGTGTGACCGCGGCTGGCTAGTTGATTCCCCGTCGGACCCGCAGGCTACACATCGCACGGGCGGCGGTGGTTCGGCCTCTTCTGCCTCGCTTCCATTACGGGCTCGGTGCCCGGTGCTAGCTAACTGGCTAGCAGGCTAACTCCGTGCTCGGCGTCTCCTCGGAAGTCACGTGATCCCGCCGGAAGAAGCCGAACCCGCGTCGAGCCCGAGCGCCGGGGGGGGGGGAAGGGTCATTTATGAGTTTATTAAGAAATAAGGAGATAGTTGAATGATTCAAAAGGTTTAATTGATCCTGTTCACCAGCTTCTCTCTAGATTTACTGGGTTTATTGTATAGATTCACTATTTCCCAGGTAACGTGGGACATGTTTTGTCACTTTTAACGTCTGTTATTCTGATATTTGTTATTTTAAATAAAGAAACTATAATTTTCCTTTTAAACGTCGATGATGACAGATGATCATTTATTTTTATTTTCTTGTTTTGGTTGAATTGTATCACGCCTCAAACCCACAAAACCAAACGAGTCTCATACAAAATTATACATTTGATCTATCCTGTAAACCAGGGGATTTTGAAGTAAATTAGACTATATGTCATTTACTTTTTCAAAAGCCTATGTATTCAATTATTTTGGTAAGATATAGAATATTTTTTCTAGTTATTGATTGTAAAATAAAAAAAGACATAAGAGACTATAGAGGCTGCAAAATACCTTCCTGAGCAAAAAGTGAGACTTCCACAGAAGAAAGATGCCGGTTGGAGCCTTAGATTTAATATAGTCACAGTCTTTAATGAAAATTAAAGTTACATTAACAAGCCAAAAACTGAAAAATTACAAAAATATCAGAGAGCAGAATAATATTGCATTTAAAGGTTGGTTTAGAGTAATATGAGCTGCATGGAAAAAACACAGGATGCTGCAAAGAATGCATTCTCATACTATTCTTAAGATACACATCACAACAATGTTAAAACTCCAGTAATCAAATGGAACAGGAGAAAAAGGTAAGTTTCTCTTGTATGTTAGTAACATAGAAAAGCTAGTAGTCGTTGTTCCATCACTGCTTGATTGGGGTAATGATGTTTTTTTTATATATTTGAGCCCAAAACTCTTGCTAGTTGTTACTCTGGAATTGGTTTAGCTCGTATTGGTTTAGCTGGTATTGGTAGTAGGCAAGGACATTCTGGTGATGGTGCAAAATAGAGATTTGTTCAAGAGGAGGACACAGGATGGAGGAATTTGAAGGAGGAAAAGGAGCCTTTGAGGATTGAGGTGGAGCTGAGGGAGAAGACGGAGAATTCGAGGTCTCAAATGCAAATATGCTGGTTTGATTAGGAGACAAGCTGTGAGGAAAAGGAGGGGTGGTGTTTGAAAGATCCCCGGTGGTGCTTGAAGAAAAAGACAAACTGTTTGGAGAAGCCGGAGAAGTTAATGGCGTGGTGGACATTTCTGCAAGGTTGGTGGTGGCTGTTGTCGGTGTAAGCTGAGGATCCGATGAGTTTGAAGGGACAGTACTGCCATTGGAAGGTGTGGTTGTAAAAAGGCCAGAGGTGGTGCTGACATGGCCAGATGTGGTAGTAGCAGGGCCAGATTAGAACTGACTAGTTGTACTGACAGGGCCAGATGTGGTAGTAAGAGGGCCAGATGTAGAACTGACTAGGCCAGAGGTGGTGCTGACATGGCCAGATGTGGTAGTAGCAGGGCCAGATGTTGTACTGACAGGGCCAGATGTGGTAGTAAGAGGGCCAGATGTAGAACTGACTAGGCCAGAGGTGGTGCTGACATGGGCAGATGTGGAAGTAACAGGGCCAGATGTAGATGAAGTTCCAGGTGAGGTTGTAGAACTTAAAGTGCTGGTGGCAATATGCATAGCTGTAGTTGAAGAAGGTTTAGAAGACGTGCTTTCCTCAGAAATGGCAGCTGTCTGAGTTGCCACAGCAGAGTTGGCATAGACTGATGTGGATTGGGATGGTGATTGTTCTGTTCTAGTTGATGGACGAAGAGTGATGGCTTTCGCTGGGATGGTGGTGGTTTTGCGGGGATGTGTTGTGGGAGTGGGGTTATTGCCAAGAGGAGCTGTGGAGGTGATATCAGCAACAGGAACAGTCACATGAGGAACAGTAGAAACAACCTTGGGTGGAATTGCAGAAGTAATAACAGGCATAAAAGTGGCGGTAGGAGGTTTGGGAAAAGTTGGGGCATCAGGACGTACATTGTTTGGACGAGGAGTAGTCGCAGTTTCTGGACCAACACGAAGTGGTGTGATTGGAGGGATAAGGTTTCCTACTAAGTTTCCTAATCCGAATAATGTCAAAAATGTCCCTGCGATTCCTGAAAGAGCACTTCCTATTGCATTTAATAAACCAGCTCCCAAACCAGCACCTGGAATAGGTAATGCTGGTACTATATCTCCTCCTGAGGATCCGTCATTTCTCCCGTTCTCCCTGTCTTTGTCGTTTTCATCTTCCTTTCTCTTCTTTGTTGTGGTGGTGATTTTGGTGGTTGTAGTGGTGACTTTTGTGGTAGAGGTTGTGGCAGTAGTCGTTTTGGTGGTTGTTGTAGACGCTCTGGTGGTTGGATGAATGGTGGTAGTTTGGGGTTTTGTAGTTTTAGAAAAAGATGTTGTGGTCAGAGGGAGAGTGGTTGTTTGAAGAATAGTTGTTGCTGGTGTTTCTGTAGTTGCAGGTTTACTGGTGCTCGGAGTGGCTGGAGCAGTAGTTGAGGGAGTACTGGTTGTCGTAGCAACATGGCCAGTTGTTGTTGTGGGAGGGCGCGATGTTGTACTGGGAGGTGTGGAAGTAAAAGTCCCAGATGTGGTACTGACAGGGACAGATGTGGTAGTAAGAGGGCCAGATGTGGTAGTAAGAGGGCCAGATGTGGTACTGACAGGGCCAGATGTGGTAGTAAGAGGGCCAGATGTGGTACTGACAGGGCCAGATGTGGTAGTAAGAGGGCTAGATGTTGTACTGACAGGGCCAGATGTGGTAGTAAGAGGGCCAGATGTGGTACTGACAGGGCCAGATGTGGTAGTAAGAGGGCCAAATGTGGTACTGACAGGGCCAGATGTGGTAGTAAGAGGGCCAGATGTGGTACTGACAGGGCCAGATGTGGTAGTAAGAGGGCTAGATGTTGTACTGACAGGGCCAGATGTGGTAGTAAGAGGGCCAGATGTGGTACTGACAGGGCCAGATGTGGTAGTAAGAGGGCTAAATGTGGTACTGACAGGACCAGATGTGGTACTGACAGGGCCAGATGTGGTAGTAAGAGAGCCAGATGTGGTACTGACACGGCCAGATGTGGTAGTAAGAGGGCTAGATGTGGTACTGACACGGCCAGATGTGGTAGTAAGAGGGCCAGATGTGGTACTGACAGGACCAGATGTGGTAGTAAGAGGGCCAGATGTTGTACTGACAGGGCCAGATGTGGTAGTAAGAGGGCCAGATGTGGTACTGACAGGGCCAGATGTGGAAGTAGGAGGGCTAGATGTGGTACTGACAGGGCCAGATGTGGTAGTAAGAGGGCCAGATGTTGTACTGACAGGGCCAGATGTGGTAGTAAGAGGGCTAGATGTGGTACTGACAGGACCAGATGTGCTAGTAAGAGGGCCAGATGTTGTACTGACAGGGCCAGATGTGGTAGTAAGAGGGCTAGATGTGGTACTGACAGGGCCAGATGTGGTAGTAAGAGGGCCAGATGTTGTACTGAAAGGGCCAGATGTGGTAGTAAGAGGGCCAGATGTGGTACTGACAGGGCCAGATGTGGTAGTAAGAGGGCTAGATGTTGTACTGACAGGGCCAGATGTGGTACTGACAGGGCCAGATGTGGTAGTAAGAGGGCCAGATGTGGTACTGACGGGGCCAGATGTGGTAGTAAGAGGGCCAGATGTGGTACTGACAGGGCCAGATGTGGTAGTAAGAGGGCCAGATGTGGTACTGACAGGGCCAGATGTGGTAGTAAGAGGGCTAGATCTGGTACTGACGGGGCCAGATGTGGTAGTAAGAGGGCCAGATGTTGTACTGACAGGGCCAGATGTGGTAGTAAGAGGGCCAGATGTTGTACTGACAGGGCCAGATGTGGTAGTAAGAGGGCTAGATGTGGTACTGACAGGACCAGATGTGCTAGTAAGAGGGCCAGATGTTGTACTGACAGGGCCAGATGTGGTAGTAAGAGGGCTAGATGTTGTACTGACAGGGCCAGATGTGGTAGTAAGAGGGCCAGATGTGGTACTGACAGGGCCAGATGTGGTAGTAAGAGGGCTAGATGTTGTACTGACAGGGCCAGATGTGGTACTGACAGGGCCAGATGTGGTAGTAAGAGGGCCAGATGTGGTACTGACGGGGCCAGATGTGGTAGTAAGAGGGCCAGATGTGGTACTGACAGGGCCAGATGTGGTAGTAAGAGGGCCAGATGTGGCACTGACAGGGCCAGATGTGGTAGTAAGAGGCTAGATCTTGTACTGACGGGCCAGATGTGGTACTGACAGGGCCAGATGTGGTAGTAAGAGGGCCAGATGTGGTACTGACAGGGCCAGATGTGGTAGTAAGAGGGCCAGATGTTGTACTGACAGGGCCAGATGTGGTACTGACAGGGCCAGATGTGGTAGTAAGAGGGCCAGATGTTGTACTGACAGGGCCAGATGTGGTAGTAAGAGGGCTAGATGTGGTACTGACAGGGCCAGATGTGGTAGTAAGAGGGCCAGATGTGGTACTGACAGGGCCAGATGTGGTACTGACAGGGCCAGATGTGGTACTGACAGGGCCAGATGTGGTACTGACAGGGCCAGATGTGGTAGTAAGAGGGCCAGATGTTGTACTGACAGGGCCAGATGTGGTAGTAAGAGGGCTAGATGTGGTACTGACAGGGCCAGATGTGGTAGTAAGAGGGCCAGATGTGTACTGACAGGGCCAGATGTGGTAGTAGGAGGGCTAGATGTGGTACTGACAGGGCCAGATGTGGTAGTAAGAGGGCCAGATGTTGTACTGACAGGGCCAGTTGTGGTAGTAAGAGGGCTAGATGTGGTACTGACAGGACCAGATGTGGTAGTAAGAGGGCCAGATGTTGTACTGACAGGGCCAGATGTGGTAGTAAGAGGGCTAGATGTGGTACTGACAGGACCAGATGTGGTAGTAAGAGGGCCAGATGTTGTACTGACAGGGCCAGATGTGGTAGTAAGAGGGCCAGATGTGGTACTGACAGGGCCAGATGTGGTAGTAAGAGGGCTAGATGTGGTACTGACAGGGCCAGATGTGGTACTGACAGGGCCAGATGTGGTAGTAAGAGGGCCAGATGTGGTACTGACGGGGCCAGATGTGGTAGTAAGAGGGCCAGATGTGGTACTGACAGGGCCAGATGTGGTAGTAAGAGGGCCAGATGTGGTACTGACAGGGCCAGATGTGGTAGTAAGAGAGCTAGATCTTGTACTGACGGGGCCAGATGTGGTAGTAAGAGGGCCAGATGTTGTACTGACAGGGCCAGATGTGGTAGTAAGAGGGCCAGATGTTGTACTGACAGGGCCAGATGTGGTAGTAAGAGGGCTAGATGTGGTACTGACAGGACCAGATGTGCTAGTAAGAGGGCCAGATGTTGTACTGACAGGGCCAGATGTGGTAGTAAGAGGGCTAGATGTTGTACTGACAGGGCCAGATGTGGTAGTAAGAGGGCCAGATGTGGTACTGACAGGGCCAGATGTGGTAGTAAGAGGGCTAGATGTTGTACTGACAGGGCCAGATGTGGTACTGACAGGGCCAGATGTGGTAGTAAGAGGGCCAGATGTGGTACTGACGGGGCCAGATGTGGTAGTAAGAGGGCCAGATGTGGTACTGACAGGGCCAGATGTGGTAGTAAGAGGGCCAGATGTGGCACTGACAGGGCCAGATGTGGTAGTAAGAGGGCTAGATCTTGTACTGACGGGGCCAGATGTGGTACTGACAGGGCCAGATGTGGTAGTAAGAGGGCCAGATGTGGTACTGACAGGGCCAGATGTGGTAGTAAGAGGGCCAGATGTTGTACTGACAGGGCCAGATGTGGTACTGACAGGGCCAGATGTGGTAGTAAGAGGGCTAGATGTGTACTGACAGGGCCAGATGTGGCCAGATGTTGTACTGACAGGGCCAGATGTGGTAGTAAGAGGGCTAGATGTGGTACTGACAGGACCAGATGTGGTAGTAAGAGGGCCAGATGTTGTACTGACAGGGCCAGATGTGGTAGTAAGAGGGCCAGATGTGGTACTGACAGGGCCAGATGTGGAAGTAGGAGGGCTAGATGTGGTACTGACAGGGCCAGATGTGGTAGTAAGAGGGCCAGATGTTGTACTGACAGGGCCAGATGTGGTAGTAAGAGGGCTAGATGTGGTACTGACAGGACCAGATGTGCTAGTAAGAGGGCCAGATGTTGTACTGACAGGGCCAGATGTGGTAGTAAGAGGGCTAGATGTGGTACTGACAGGGCCAGATGTGGTAGTAAGAGGGCCAGATGTTGTACTGAAAGGGCCAGATGTGGTAGTAAGAGGGCCAGATGTGGTACTGACAGGGCCAGATGTGGTAGTAAGAGGGCTAGATGTTGTACTGACAGGGCCAGATGTGGTACTGACAGGGCCAGATGTGGTAGTAAGAGGGCCAGATGTGGACTGACGGGCCAGATGTGGTAGTAAGAGGGCCAGATGTGGTACTGACAGGGCCAGATGTGTAGTAAGAGGGCCAGATGTGGTACTGACAGGGCCAGATGTGGTAGTAAGAGGGCTAGATCTTGTACTGACGGGGCCAGATGTGGTAGTAAGAGGGCCAGATGTTGTACTGACAGGGCCAGATGTGGTAGTAAGAGGGCCAGATGTTGTACTGACAGGGCCAGATGTGGTAGTAAGAGGGCTAGATGTGGTACTGACAGGACCAGATGTGCTAGTAAGAGGGCCAGATGTTGTACTGACAGGGCCAGATGTGGTAGTAAGAGGGCTAGATGTTGTACTGACAGGGCCAGATGTGGTAGTAAGAGGGCCAGATGTGGTACTGACAGGGCCAGATGTGGTAGTAAGAGGGCTAGATGTTGTACTGACAGGGCCAGATGTGGTACTGACAGGGCCAGATGTGGTAGTAAGAGGGCCAGATGTGGTACTGACGGGGCCAGATGTGGTAGTAAGAGGGCCAGATGTGGTACTGACAGGGCCAGATGTGGTAGTAAGAGGGCCAGATGTGGCACTGACAGGGCCAGATGTGGTAGTAAGAGGGCTAGATCTTGTACTGACGGGGCCAGATGTGGTACTGACAGGGCCAGATGTGGTAGTAAGAGGGCCAGATGTGGTACTGACAGGGCCAGATGTGGTAGTAAGAGGGCCAGATGTTGTACTGACAGGGCCAGATGTGGTACTGACAGGGCCAGATGTGGTAGTAAGAGGGCCAGATGTTGTACTGACAGGGCCAGATGTGGTAGTAAGAGGGCTAGATGTGGTACTGACAGGGCCAGATGTGGTAGTAAGAGGGCCAGATGTGGTACTGACAGGGCCAGATGTTGTACTGACAGGGCCAGATGTGGTACTGACAGGGCCAGATGTGGTACTGACAGGGCCAGATGTGGTAGTAAGAGGGCCAGATGTTGACTGACGGGGCCAGATGTGGTAGTAAGAGGGCCAGATGTTGTACTGACAGGGCCAGATGTGGTAGTAAGAGGGCCAGATGTGGTACTGACAGGGCCAGATGTTGTACTGACAGGGCCAGATGTGGTACTGACAGGGCCAGATGTGGTACTGACAGGGCCAGATGTGGTAGTAAGAGGGCCAGATGTTGTACTGACAGGGCCAGATGTGGTAGTAAGAGGGCTAGATGTGGTACTGACAGGGCCAGATGTGGTAGTAAGAGGGCCAGATGTGGTACTGACAGGGCCAGATGTGGTAGTAGGAGGGCTAGATGTGGTACTGACAGGGCCAGATGTGGTAGTAAGAGGGCCAGATGTTGTACTGACAGGGCCAGTTGTGGTAGTAAGAGGGCTAGATGTGGTACTGACAGGACCAGATGTGGTAGTAAGAGGGCCAGATGTTGTACTGACAGGGCCAGATGTGGTAGTAAGAGGGCTAGATGTGGTACTGACAGGACCAGATGTGGTAGTAAGAGGGCCAGATGTTGTACTGACAGGGCCAGATGTGGTAGTGAGAGGGCTAGATGTGGTACTGACAGGGCCAGATGTGGTAGTAAGAGGGCCAGATGTTGTACTGACAGGGCCAGATGTGGTACTGACAGGGCCAGATGTGGTAGTAAGAGGGCCAGATGTGGTACTGACAGGGCCAGATGTGGTAGTAAGAGGGCTAGATGTGGTACTGACAGGGCCAGATGTGGTAGTAAGAGGGCCAGATGTGGTACTGACAGGGCCAGATGTGGTAGTAAGAGGGCTAGATGTGGTACTGACAGGGCCAGATGTGGTAGTAAGAGGGCTAGATGTGGTACTGACAGGACCAGATGTGGTAGTAAGAGGGCCAGATGTGGTACTGACAGGGCCAGATGTGGTAGTAAGAGGGCCAGATGTGGTACTGACAGGGCCAGATGTGGTAGTAAGAGGGCTAGATGTGGTACTGACAGGGCCAGATGTGGTAGTAAGAGGGCCAGATGTTGTACTGACAGGGCCAGATGTGGTAGTAAGAGGGCTAGATGTGGTACTGACAGGGCCAGATGTGGTAGTAAGAGGGCCAGATGTTGTACTGACAGGGCCAGATGTGGTAGTAAGAGGGCCAGATGTGGTACTGACAGGGCCAGATGTGGTAGTAAGAGGGCCAGATGTTGTACTGACAGGGCCAGATGTGGTAGTAAGAGGGCTAGATGTGGTACTGACAGGGCCAGATGTGGTAGTAAGAGGGCCAGATGTGGTAGTAAGAGGGCTAGATCTTGTACTGACGGGGCTAGATGTGGTACTGACAGGGCCAGATGTGGTAGTAAGAGGGCCAGATGTTGTACTGACAGGGCCAGATGTGGTAGTAAGAGGGCTAGATGTGGTACTGACAGGGCCAGATGTGGTAGTAAGAGGGCTAGATGTGGTACTGACAGGGCCAGATGTGGTAGTAAGAGGGCCAGATGTGGTACTGACAGGGCCAGATGTGGTAGTAAGAGGGCCAGATGTGGTACTGACAGGGCCAGATGTGGTAGTAAGAGGGCTAGATGTGGTACTGACAGGGCCAGATGTGGTAGTAAGAGGGCCAGATGTGGTACTGACAGGACCAGATGTGGTAGTAAGAGGGCTAGATGTGGTACTGACAGGGCCAGATGTGGTAGTAAGAGGGCCAGATGTTGTACTGACAGGGCCAGATGTGGTAGTAAGAGGGCCAGATGTGGTACTGACAGGGCCAGATGTGGTAGTAAGAGGGCCAGATGTGGTACTGACAGGGCCAGATGTGGTAGTAAGAGGGCTAGATCTTGTACTGACGGGGCTAGATGTGGTACTGACAGGGCCAGATGTGGTAGTAAGAGGTGTTACTGTGGTACTAAATGGAGGAGATGTTGTTGTAAAAGGGCCAGATGTGGTAGTGGGTGAGCCAGATGTGGTAGGCAGAGATGCAGATGTTGAAACGGGAGTGGTAGAGGCAGTTGTGGGAGGAGCAGAGGTAGTTGAAATGGATGGTGGGCAGTTACACGTTCTATCGAGATGAGGGTAAAGCTGGGTCACAGTGGTGTGGAGCGGACAGTTTGTTCCTGGAAATGCTTTAGATTCTGCTTGTTCTTCCAGTTTTCGATGGAGCTCGTCCAAGGTCTTGGTCTGAAGCACTGGATCTCCATTTTAATGTTGTCACCCCAGTGTGCCCCTGCTAACCACGTCTTGTGACTCTTGCTGTAGCAGCAGAAAGCTGACCAGAGCATAGAGGGAATATTGACCTTGTTGTTGAGGAGGTTGTTGTTGTTGTTGGGCCGTGCTCCGATCACCACAAAGCCTTCTGTTTGGTCATTGTTGTCGATGCAGTATTTATCAAGGACACATCGAACGCAGGTCTCCATATTCTTCCAGCTTCCCTGATTAAATGAGTCTACTTGAGGAACAATGTTGGTCAGGGTAAAGGTCGATATTTTGTTATTTTCGTTCAAACCATAGGAGCTTGGTAATAAATGCCCTTTGTCGAATCCTCGGGTGTTAATGTAATCAGTCTTAATGGCCTGGTGAATGTAGCTCTTCCTTCTGTCTTCCATCCTCATGTTTGCATTCCAATTTATGTTCTCAAGCTGTAATAAATGAAAAGATATATTACTGACATGGGTAGAATTGCAGTAGATTCATTTTTGGTAACACAAAGATATATCGTTTCAAAAATAAACATGCGATGTGAACATCCTGTCAATATTATACAATTTAAAGGAGACGTTAGTTAGTTGTTTTTGTTCTGCAAAGTAAAAAAAAACCAAAGTCTGTAAACAGATGAATTCATCCTTAATGCGAATTAACCATGATATCCACAGTTTTAGCTTTGAGGTGCTATCGGCTGCAAAACCCAGAAATGAGCCAGAAACTTGAACAGGAGTTAATTCTTAAACCGCCGGCATGTGGATGTTGTGTGAGTTTGTAGAAATCACCCACAGATACAATATTACAGATAATAAGAATTTCTTTTCTGTCAAAAAACAAACCTGTGGTTCTATCTTCCAACTGCTTTGAGGTCTCTTTATGTTTAGTTTCCCAATGTACTTGTAAGCAGAGAACACTGGGATCTTGTTGGTAGTGTCGTAGAGTGTCACAAATGTTCTCAAGTTATTCAAGGTCTGGCAAATGGGCTTGTATCTGTTCTGGTCCAGGATGTTCCCTCCCTCCAAGATTCCCCCGATCTGTGGTGGAGTTTGGTGAAGAAAGTATTCGTCACAGTCCGATATCGATGTCACCACTTTAGTTACTGTGGGAGCGGCGGACAGGAGGAGGAGGGCAAGGAGCGGCAGGAGGAACGGCATCTTCAGCGATGCCCCCACTGAACGCTGCGTCATCAGAGCAGAGCACAAAAATAATCATCAGTTCATTACAGTTCGTTCATGCTGCAGTTACAGTTAAATTTAAAACAAATCATATGATCATATGATGTCAAATAAAAATAACAAGATTAAAACCGTGTTGATGTATGAATCCCTTTCTTGTATCGAGGTGAAAGACATTATGTTTTCACCTGTGTCCCTTTGTTTGTTTTCACATAAAAACTACTGGACAGATTTCCACGGAACTTAGTTTAAAGATGGGATACGGGCCAGAGAAGAACCCATTACATTCTGCTGTTGATCCAGTACAGGGGGTGTATCCAGGAATCTGTTATTTCACTGTCTTTAACATTGTGAGATAGGTCTTTTATCAACATTTATAATATAATAAATGGATCATGGTGAAAGAAATCTGGCAAATTTAGTGGACAAACATTTATGAGTGTGTGAAACTTTGCGCTAATCCAAATAAAACTGTCGACCAAGCGAATTTAAAAGTGGTTTAATGAGGAGACTGTCATGTTCTAGTGTTAAATATATCCAACGTATATAATGTATAATGCACGACATCAACATACACATTTGAAACGAGATGTTATTCAAAATGTATGTGTAAATATCAAAATAAATGAATACAGAGTTCAGAGATGTATGTGTATGTATTTGTGAATAAATACATTTAAATCATATCATATATAAACTTGTTAAGTGCAGAATAAAATTAGCTGTGCTGTTATTTAATTTCCACACATTTGTGGTCACTTAAATTACAAATGCAAATAAAAGATGCACAAACAGGAGAGAAAACTCACAGACACTTACCACGGCTCAGATTTCCTGAAAGTCAGTGATCTTCTGTTCACACAGCAGTGGAAACAAGATCAAAGATCAACAGAGCTGAAGGAGGAAGTCTCATTTTTATATATTTCAGCCATGTATGAAAGTGGGCGTGTTCCTTTCATCAGTAAGTTACCTCTTCATTTAACATTTCTGTATCCAGATCCCAGCAACACTGAGGTTCACACACACACACACACACACACACACACACACACACACACACACACACACACACACACACACACACACACACACACACACACACACACACACACACACACACACACACACCTTGTGTTTCTTTCATCGTCTGCAAACTTTGTCTGCAAACGTCACCGATAAACTCGGCTGCAAGGTGACACACAGCCGAGGGATAGTTGGGAATCTGAGAGCTCGACTGCAAGACCTCGAATGTGAAATGTTATCCTGGGGTCAATCGGAGTCACGGGGGAAAATAAGAGAAATGAGAGTAGATGCCTGGAAGTCAGATACTGCATGAATTCAGAGAATTATATTTGAGTGAATGTGACACATTATTTCCAGGCAGACGGAATGGTCGTATGTCTATTTTGTGTCTGGTCAACCTGTCACAGCAAAGGGTCACAGACCAAATCACAGGAAAAAAACAAGATTTGAAAGCTGCACAAGACCATTCAACTTTTTATCTTAAAACAGCCGCTTGATTAAATTGAGTCTGATGTTTCAGTGACTGTGATTATTGAGAATGTTTCCTCTTTCATTCCCACTCGTCGAAAACAGACAGAAACACAGAAAGCTGCTGATTTCTGCTTTTCTTGTGTTTCAACTTCGACAGCAGAGTTTACACAAAATAAATAAAAAATATAGTTTTTATCGAGGTGTTTGGTTCATTATTAGAAATGTTGATCCTCATATGTGATGTTTTCTTCTTCATCAGCAGCAAACAGGTCTGATCAATCGGAGGACAGACGTTCAGAGGCTCTCTTTGCTTCAGCTCGAGCTGCAGGACGAGAAGAAAAGTAATAATCAGGGATTTTTATTTCACTTTTGGGGAAAAATCTGAACTAATTTCAGGAACTCCTACCTTTAGCCCACATTGTGTAAACTTTCACAGCCACTATGAGCATCGCGGTGTAAAGGACGATCAGCAGGATGGTACAGGCCAGCCTGGGCAGAGACATGAGAGGAGGAGGAGGAGGAGGAGGAAGGGGCTGAGCTCTGACTGCATGAGAGAAGAACAAATAACCAGCAGGTGTAGTAGCTGTGGTTTAGAAATGAATAAATCATCGCACACCACCAGCAAAGTGCTTTTAAATCTCTTGTTAAAACCACAGACTGAAATAAAGATGGACGCCATGACAGCTCCCAAAAGTGAAGCCAAATCATTTGGATTGACCCCTGGTGGCTGACTGCAGTATTGGTCATAAACCTCCAGTGCTAGTGGACGTCACTAAAGATGGTTTCCGTCATTTGAGGTGTTCGTGTTTCTGATAAGTTTGGTTTTAACTAGTTAATTAGTTTTAATCAGGCTGAAACATAACTGACAGCTGAGGCTCGCAATTGGTCAGAATGATGGATGTTAATACCAGGTCTGGCCTCTAAACTCTTTTTTAAGAATACAAACTGTAACCCGACCTTTGCTGCTCACAGCTAACCAGCTCTGCGGCGACCTTCCCTTCGTGGGGTGTTCACACATGTAGAGTCCTTCATCGGACTTGGACACCGACTGAAATGAGTTTCATACAAAATTATACATTTGATCTATCCTGTAAACCAGGTGATTTTGAATTAAATTATGTTTTGCAATAAGAAAACTTAGACTATATGTCATTTACTTTTTCAAAAGCCTATGTATTCAATTATTTTGGTAAGATATAGAATATTTTTTCTAGTTATTGATTGTAAAAAAAAAAAGAGACATATGAGAGACTATAGAGGCTGCAAAATACCTGCCTGAGCAAAAAGTGAGACTTCCACAGAAGAAAGATGCCGGTTGGAGCCTTAGATTTAATATAGTCACAGTCTTTAATGAAAATCAAAGTTACATTAACAAGCCAAAAACTGAAAAATTACAAAAATATCAGAGAGCAGAATAATATTGCATTTAAAGATTGGTTTAGAGTAATATGAGCTGCATGGAAAAAACACAGGATGCTGCAAAGAATGCGTTCTCATACTATTCTTAAGATACACATCACAACAATGTTAAAACTCCAGTAATCAAATGGAACAGGAGAAAAAGGTAAGTTTCTCTTGTATGTTAGTAACATAGAAAAGCTAGTAGTCGTTGTTCCATCACTGCTTGATTGGCGTAATGATGTTTTTTATATATATTTGAGCCCAAAACTCCTGCTAGTTGTTACTCTGGAATTGGTTTAGCTCGTATTGGTTTAGCTGGTATTGGTCTAGCTGGTATTGGTTTTGCTGGTATTGGTTTAGCTCGTATTGGTTTAGCTGGTATTGGTTTTGCTCGTATTGGTTTAGCTGGTATTGGTTTAGCTCGTATTGGTTTAGCTGGTATTGGTTTAGCTGGTATTGGTTTAGCTGGTATTGGTTTAGCTGGTATTGGTTTAGCTGGTATTGGTTTAGCTGGTATTGGTTTAGCTGGTATTGGTTTAGCTGGTATTGGTTTAGCTCGTATTGGTTTAGCTGGTATTGGTTTAGCTGGTATTGGTAGTAGGCAAGGACATTCTGGCAGTAGTCGTTTTGGTGGTTGTTGTAGACGCTCTGGTGGTTGGATGAATGGTGGTAGTTTGGGGTTTTGTAGTTTAGAAAAAGATGTTGTGGTCAGAGGGAGAGTGGTTCTTTGAAGAATAGTTGTTGCTGGTGTTTCTGTAGTTGTAGGTTTACTGGTGCTCGGAGTGGCTGGGGCAGTAGTTGAGGGAGTACTGGTTGTCGTAGCAACATGGCCAGTTGTTGTTGTGGGAGGGCGCGATGTTGTACTGGGAGGTGTGGAAGTAAAAGTCCCAGATGTGGTACTGACAGGGACAGATGTGGTAGTAAGAGGGCCAGATGTTGTACTGACAGGGCCAGATGTGGTAGTTAGAGGGCCAGATGTTGTACTGACAGGGCCAGATGTGGTAGTAAGAGGGCCAGATGTTGTACTGACAGGGCCAGATGTGGTAGTAAGAGGGCTAGATGTGGTAGTTAGAGGGCCAGATGTGGTACTGACAGAGCCAGATGTGGTAGTTAGAGGGCCAGATGTTGTACTGACAGGGCCAGATGTGGTAGTAAGAGGGCTAGATGTGGTACTGACAGGGCCAGATGTGGTAGTAAATGGAGGAGATGTTGTTGTAAAAGGGCCAGATGTGGTAGTGGGTGAGCCAGATGTGGTTGGCAGAGATACAGATGTTGAAACGGGAGGGGTAGAGGCAGTTGTGGGAGGAGCAGAAGTAGTTCAAATGGATGGTGGGCAGTTACACGTTCTATTGAGATGAGGGTAAAGCTGGGTCACAGTGGTGTGGAGCGGACAGTTTGTTCCTGGAAATGCTTTAGATTGTGCTCCCAGTTCTCGATGGAGCTCGTCCAAGGTCTTGGTCTGAAGCACTGGATCTCCATCTTCAATGTTGTCACCCCAGTGTGCCCCTGCTAACCACGTCCCCTGACTCCTGCTGTAGCAGCAGAAAGCTGACCAGAGCATAGAGGGAATATTGACCTTGTTGTTGAGGAGGTTGTTGTTGTTGTTGGGCCGTGCTCCGATCACCACAAAGCCTTCTGTTTGGTCATTGTTGTTGATGCAGTATTTATCAAGGACACATTGAACGCAGGTCTCCATTTTACTCCAGCTTCCCTGATTAAATGAGTCTACTTGAGGAACAATGTTGGTCAGGGTAAAGGTCGATCTTTTGTTATTTTCGTTCAAACCATAGGAGCTTGGTAATAAATGCCCTTTGTCGAATCCTCGGGTGTTAATGTAATCAGTCCTAACGGCCTGGTGAATGTAGCTCTTCCTTCTGTCTTCCATCTTCATGTTTGCATTCCAATTTATGTTCTCAAGCTGTAATAAATGAAAAGATATATTACTGACATGGGTAGAATTGCAGTGGATTCATTTTTGGTAACACAAAGATATATCGTTTCAAAAATAAACATGCGATGTGAACATCCTGTCAATATTATACAATTTAAAGGAGACGTTAGTTAGTTGTTTTTGTTCTGCAAAGTAAAAAAAAACCAAAGTCTGTAAACAGATGAATTCATCCTTAATGCGAATTAACCATGATATCCACAGTTTTAGCTTTGAGGTGCTATCGGCTGCAAAACCCAGAAATGAGACAGAAACTTGAACAGGAGTTAATTCTTAAATCGCTGGCATGTGGATGTTGTGTGAGTTTGTAGAAATCACCCACAGATACAATATTACAGATAATAAGAATTTCTTTTCTGTCAAAAAACAAACCTGTGGTTCTATCTTCCAACTGCTTTGAGGTCTTGGTATGTTTAGTCTCCCAATGTACTTGTAAGCAGAGAACACTGGGATCTTGTTGGTAGTGTCGTAGAGTGTCACAAATGTTCTCAAGTTATTCAAGGTCTGGCAAATGGGCTGGTATCTGTTCTGGTCCAGGATGTTCCCTCCCTCCAAGATTCCCCCGATCTGTGGTGGAGTTTGGTGAAGAAAATATTCGTCACAGTCCGATATCGATGTCACCACTTTAGTTACTGTGGGAGCGGCGGACAGGAGGAGGAGGGCAAGGAGCGGCAGGAGGAACGGCATCTTCAGCGATGCCCCCACTGAACGCTGCGTCATCAGAGCAGAGCACAAAAATAATCATCAGTTCATTACAGTTCATCCAGGAATCTGTTATTTCACTGTCTTTAACATTGTGAGATAGGGCTTTTGTCAACATTTATAATATAATAAATGGATCATGGTGAAAGAAATCTGGCAAATTTAGTGGACAAACATTTATGAGTGTGTGAAACTTTGCGCTAATCCAAATAAAACTGTCGACCAAGCGAATTTAAAAGTGGTTTAATGAGGAGACTGTCATGTTCTAGTGTTAAATATATCCAACGTATATAATGTATAATGCACGACATCAACATACACATTTGAAACGAGATGTTATTCAAAATGTATGTGTAAATATCAAAATAAATGAATACAGAGTTCAGAGATGTATGTGTATGTATTCAGAATCAGAATCAGAAGTATTTATTGCCAAGTAGGTTTACACCTACCTGGAATTTGCCTTGGTATATAGGTGCATACAATGAACATAAAACATAAAAACACAATAAGTACTTTACATAAGAAAAAAACAAATATAAAATAAAGATATAAAAGATATAAAAAGTAAAGTAAAATGCAAAATGTAAAATGCAAAATGCAAAATGCAAAATGCAAAATGCAAAACAGGAGTGCAATGTGAGTGTGCAATATGCAATGTGCAATGTGCAATGTACTGTAATGTAATGTGTGTTAATGTAACACAGACTTGAGGCGTGGGGGCGGGATAAGAGTCCAAGTCAGGTGGGGGTCCCGGGCCTTGTTGATAAGGCCAACTGCAGCCGGGAAGAAGCTGGTCTTGTGGCGTGAGGTTTTGGTCCTGATGGACCGCAGCCTCCTGCCGGAGGGAAGTACCTCAAAGAGTTTGTGACCCGGGTGGGAAGGATCGGCCACAATCTTACCTGCACGCCTCAGGGTCCTAGAGGCAAACAGGTCCTGTAGAGATGGCAGATTGCAGCCAATCACCTTCTCAGCAGAACGGATGATACGCTGCAGTCTGCCTTTGTCATTGGCAGTGGCAGCAGCGTACCAGATGGTGATGGAGGAGGTGAGGATGGACTCGATGATGCAGGTGTAGAAGTGCACCATCATTGTCTTTGGCAGGTTGAACTTCTTCAGCTGCCGCAGGAAGTACATCCTCTGTTGAGCTCTTTTGGTGAGGGAGCTGATGTTCAGCTCCCACTTGAGGTCCTGGGAGATGATGGTGCCCAGGAAGCGGAAGGACTCCGCAGTGTCGACTGGGGAGTCTCTCAGGGTGATGAGGGTGGGTGGGGCTGGGTTCCTTCTAAAGTCTACAACCATCTCCACTGTTTTCAGGGCATTGAGCTCCAGGTTGTTCTGACCACACCAGGTCACCAGATGGTCAATCTCCCACCTGTAGGCGGACTCGTCCCCAGCAGAGATGAGCCCAATGAGGGTGGTGTCGTCCGCGAACTTAAGGAGTTTGACGGACTGATGACTGGAGGTGCAGCTGTTGGTATACAGGGAGAAGAGTAGAGGGGAAAGAACACAGCCTTGAGGGGAACCGGTGCTTATGGTCCTGGAATCAGAGACATAGAGGTCAGGGCGACGGGTCTGTAGTCATTGAGTCCAGTGATCTTTGTTTTTTTGGGGACAGGGATGATGGTGGAGGTCTTGAAGCAGGCTGGTACGTGGCATGTCTCCAGTGAGGTGTTAAAAATGGCTGTGAACACCGGAGACAGCTGATCAGCACAGTGTTTCAGGATTGATAGAGAGACAGAGTCTGGCCCGGCTGCTTTGCGGGAGTTCTGTCTCCTGAAGAGTCTGTTGACGTCCCTCTCCAGGATGGAGAGAGTCGTCACTGTGGAAGGGGAGGAGGGAGGGGGCTCTGAGGTGGGCAGTTGTGGAAAGGCGCAGGCCTTTGCTATGGTGGGGGAGGTGCAGTTGATGGGCTGGAGGGTGGTGTCACGGGGGATGGTGTCAGGACTGTCCCATTGTCTTTCAAAGCGACAGTAAAACCCATTCAAGTCGTTGGCCAGGCGTGGGTCGTTAGTGGAGTGGGGGGCTCTAGGCTTACAATTTGTAATCTGCCTAAGCCCTTTCCAGACAGAGGCAGAGTCATTGGCTGAGAACTGGTGTTGGAGTTTCTCAGAGTACAGACGTTTGGCTACTCTCACTTCCTTGCTAAACCTGTATTTCAACTCTATAAACCTGTCTCTGTCCCCACTCCTGAACGCCTCTTCCTTCTCCAACCTTAACCTTTTGAGTTTGGCTGTGAACCAGGGTTTGTCATTGTTGTAACACACCCTGGAGCGTGATGGAACACAGCTGTCCTCACAGAAGCTGATATAAGAAGTCTGTGTACTTGTCCAGACTGTTTGTAGCAGTCCTGAACACCTCCCAATCTGTACAGTCCAAGCACGCCTGAAGATCCTCCACAGCTTCCCTGGTCCACTGCTTTGAAGTCCTCACAACAGGTTTGCAGAGTTTTAGTTTCTGCCTGTATGCAGGAATCAAATGGACCATGACGTGGTCCGAGAGTCCCAGTGCAGCCCGGGGGACGGCGTGATAGGCACTGCTTACTGTGGTGTAACAGTGATCCAGACTGTTCTCCTCTCTGGTCGGGCATTTAATAAATTGTTTATATTTGGGGAGTTCGCGGGTGAGATTTTCTTTGTTAAAGTCGCCGAGGACAATAACTAAGGAGTCCGGGTTAGTCCGTTCCACACACAGTATCTGGTCGGCGAGCACGCGTTGTGCCTCTTGCACATTAGCCTGCGGTGGAATGTAAACACCGACCACAATGAATGAAACAAACTCACGGGGGGAGTAGAAGGGTTTGCATTTGATAAAAAAATATTCCAGATCAGGAGAACAGTGCTGTTGAATCACTGTCACATCATTGCACCAGCCGCAGTTAGTATAGAAGCAGATTCCTCCACCTTTCGTCTTGCCGGAGAGTTCCGTGTGGCGGTCCACCCTGAAAAGTTGGAAGCCAGCCAACTGCAGCGCAGAGTCCGGTATCGAACCACTCAGCCACGTCTCCGTGAAGCACAGGACGGAAGATGAGGAGAAGTCTCTGTTCTTACCAACTAGTCGCTGGACTTCGTCCAGCTTGTTGCACAGTGAACGCACGTTGGAGAGAAATATACCTGGTAGCGATGTGCGAAGTCCCCGCCGGCGGAGACGCACAAGTGAACCGGCACGTTTACCTCTCCTCCGTCGCTTCACTGTATGTACGAAGGTGAGGGCGCCTTTGACCAGAATATCCAAAATTTCGACAGATGAGGCAATGAAAGTCGGAAATAAATTCTCAGGAGTTATGACCCTGATGTTCATGAGCATTTCTCTGGTGAAAGAGCTCCCGGTTCTTAGGCAAAACACTGAATTAACTAACAAAACAAGACAAAACATCGCGCACCAACACACCGAGGCAGCGGTCCGCGGCGCCATCATGCATCAATCATGCATTCGTGTATAAATACATTTAAATCACATCATATATAAACTTGTTAAGTGCATAATAAAATTAGCTGTGCTGTTATTTAATTTCCACACATTTGTGGTCACTTAAATTACAAATGCAAATAAAAGATGCACAAACAAGAGAGAAAACTCACAGACACTTACCACGGCTCAGATTTCCTGAAAGTCAGTGATCTTCTGTTCACACAGCAGTGGAAACAAGAGCAAAGATCAACAGAGCTGAAGGAGGAAGTCCCATTTTTATATATTTCAGCCGTGTATGAAAGTGGGCGTGTTCCCTTCATCAGTAAGTTACCTCTTCATTTAACATTTCTGTATCCAGATCCCAGCAACACTGAGGTTCACAGTTCACACACACACACACACACACACACACACACACACACACACACACACACCTTGTGTTTCTTTCATCGTCTGCAAACCTTGTCTGCAAACGTCACCGATAAACTCGGCTGCAAGGTGACACACAGCCGAGGGATAGTTGGGAATCTGAGAGCTCGACTGCAAGACCTCGAATGTGAAATGTTATCCTGGGGTCAATCGGAGTCACGGGGGAAAATAAGAGAAATGAGAGTAGATGCCTGGAAGTCAGATACTGCATGAATTCAGAGAATTATATTTGAGTGAATGTGACACATTATTTCCAGGCAGACGGAATGGTCGTATGTCTATTTTGTGTCTGGTCAACCTGTCACAGCAAAGGGTCACAGACCAAATCACAGGAAAAAAACAAGATTTGAAAGCTGCACAAGACCATTCAACTTTTTATCTTAAAACAGCCGCTTGATTAAATTGAGTCTGATGTTTCAGTGACTGTGATTATTGAGAATGTTTCCTCTTTCATTCCCACTCGTCGAAAACAGACAGAAACACAGAAAGCTGCTGATTTCTGCTTTTTCTTGTGTTTCAACATACGACAGCAGAGTTTACACAAAATAAATAAAAAATATAGTTTTTATCGAGGTGTTTGGTTCATTATTAGAAATGTTGATCCTCATATGTGATGTTTTCTTCTTCATCAGCAGCAAACAGGTCTGATCAATCGGAGGACAGACGTTCAGAGGCTCTCTTTGCTTCAGCTCGAGCTGCAGGACGAGAAGAAAAGTAATAATCAGGGAATTTTATTTCACTTTTGGGGAAAAATATAAACTAATTTCAGGAACTCCTACCTTTAGCCCACATTGTGTAAACTTTCACAGCCACTATGAGCATCGCGGTGTAAAGGACGATCAGCAGGATGGTACAGGCCAGCCTGGGTGGAGACATGAGAGGAGGAGGAGGAGGAGGAGGAGGAGGAGGAAGGGGCTGAGCTCTGACTGCATGAGAGAAGAACAAATAACCAGCAGGTGTAGTAGCTGTGGTTTAGAAATGATTAAATCATCGCACACCACCAGCAAAGTGCTTTTAAATCTCTTGTTAAAACCACAGACTGAAATAAAGATGGACGCCATGACAGCTCCCAAAAGTGAAGCCAAATCATTTGGATTGACCCCTGGTGGCTGACTGCAGTATTGGTCATAAACCTCCAGTGCTAGTGGACGTCACTAAAGATGGTTTCCGTCATTTGAGGTGTTCGTGTTTCTGATAAGTTTGGTTTTAACTAGTTAATTAGTTTTAATCAGGCTGAAACATAACTGACAGCTGAGGCTCGCAATTGGTCAGAATGATGGATGTTAATACCAGGTCTGGCCTCTAAACTCTTTTTTAAGAATACAAACTGTAACCCGACCTTTGCTGCTCACAGCTAACCAGCTCTGCGGCGACCTTCCCTTCGTGGGGTGTTCACACATGTAGAGTCCTTCATCGGACTTGGACACCGACGGGAAGGTCATTTTTCCTGAGGCACGAGTCCCAATGACGGCGCCGTCTTTGTAGAAGTTGGCAGAGAAGTTAGAAGTGGTCGTGTTGTCGTCTTCCTCCTTGTAGAGACAGAGAAGCACCACTTCATCCGCCTCCGTCACAGGAAGAGCAGAACTCTTCAGGATCACTCTGCCGTCTGGAACACAAGCGTATATATTAAACCTGTTGTGGAGAAAAAGTCAGCATCAAACGCAAAAGATCCAAGCACATGTGGTGTTACCGGTAACGGTGAGGTTGATGGCGTTACTGCACTCCCCCCGCTCAGACTCACACCAGTACACGCCACTGTCAAAAGAATAGGCGACCTGAATGGTGAAGGAGGAGGGGTCATGTGACTCGCCCCAGCCAGTGTTGCACGGCTCAGAATTCCGAGCGGAGGTGTTTCTCCTCAGTGTCCAGACACCAGAGTTTGGCGGCACTGCACAGCTCAGATTGATGGAGTCATAGCGATGGAACTGGGATCTGTCGAGCTGGATGGTCACTGTCGCTGCTGCGGATTCACACAGAGAGAAAAACAGAGATTTAAAACCATCCGACGGAAGCCTGGACCTGTAAAGAAGCTTTTTACACAGGGTTATTGTTTTCACGCATGTGTGTGTATGTACCAAATAACTCCACAACGCATCGACGGATTTTCACCAAACCTGGTGTGAATGTAACTTGGGAGTTTATCTGAAGGTGATTCGATTTTGGAGCTGGATAATAGACACAAGCTAAAGTTAGATAGATATAAAAAATCTCTGCACCCTATCAGACTATAGACACGACCTGAAGCTTATATAGATGGAAAAATAATCTATGATCCTATGGTAGGAATCCAGATCAGAGTGGAGATCCAGGAATGTTTTTTTCCCTCATCTTTAATTTTGTGATAGGTTTTTATTTATTTTTTATTTACAGTGTGTGTGCAGTTTGTTGCAGATCCAAATAAAAATCCATATTTTGTGAATTTAAATGTGGATGGTACGAGCTCTACTGAGGGACATTCTCATTTAAAATCTGATATACAACCTCTAATTTTGTATCTTGCTTTAAATCCTATGTTCACAATGTACGCCTGAGCTGGCTGTGATATGTTATATTGAGAATCTGACAGCTAAAAAAGCTGCAGTTATGTTTCCTTGTCAAAACTTTCCACCATATACGAAAACAGGCAGGAAGCGTTACATCAAATGTTATAAAAAATACAAGCTGTTGAAGCTTCAAATCTCTCAGAGGTATGAGTCACTAACTTCAAGCAGTGCTGCAGATCACATCATTTCCACATTAATCTATATTCATTTGAGAAATAATAATAAAAATATAAAATAGCTCACAAAGCAAGAGGCAGATTGATGCGAAGTCCATTCTGTCCCCACGTCGTTCGTCTTGTTCCTCTCAGATAGGCGACGGTTTGTGAGCCCACATCCTGACACCAACAGGAAACTAACTCGACACCCAAATATGATGAATACATAAATCACACAGACTGTGAAACAATATTTTGTTTTACACCAATTTATTGTTTTGCACAAGTCTGCAATTATTGTTTTCTACACACGCAATTTCAATTTCAGACATGAGCAATACTTAAAACTCTGTATATTATTATTATACAATATAAGTACAATACAATTATACAGTATTTTGTTGACATTTCACGTATTTTTATTGAAAAAAAAGTATTTTGTTTTACTTATCTATTACATTTGCTAACCATATACTTCCCAATTCCTTTTTTGCTGAAGTAACAAAGTAAAGTTCCCCATGGTGCGATACTATCTTAAGGTCTGAGGAGAGACCTTTAGTTTCTTTAGTCAACAATATGCAGCTCAATCTCTACAAACCCACAAAAATTCACACCAGCCATCGACCTCAGGCTGAAACCACAACAGGAAATGATGCAGCCTGAGAAACGGAAGTGAAATAAAACTAGTACATTTCATTAAGAGCGCATATCCCCACCAAGGCCCCCCTTAAAAAAACCTTTCCATCTCACAAAGTTAAAGAAAGAATTCAACATTCCCCAGGCAGCTGTACATGCGCAGGACCCCACGATGCCCCCGACGTGTCCTGCAAGTCGGTATGAGTTACTCGAAGAACAGAAAGTGCTCACATGAATCATTAAAGTCACCTCCTAACGTCCAGAGTTCACATATCTTAAGAAGGAACCAAAGCAAAGAGGGAAAAGACCAGTTTTATACCTGGATTCCTGAACCCTGACTCCCAAAAAAAATAGATTTGAGTGTCATCAGCATAGAATTGATAAGCCATATATAATAATAGACCTTTTTTAGCACCAGTAATGCAAACTTTAGATTTTTTTTTTTGTTGAAAACCATCCAAACTCCCATCCCGCTGTCATTAAAAACCCTTTCAGGTGGAGCTTAGCGGGCCGCCACATTCAAGGTGATCAACAGGAAACACTCATGTGTCTCTAACTCGGCAGCAACTGCTCTGAGTCTTCAGATAAATCTGCCAGGACACTGAAACGGTTCGGAGTCACAGCTGAGAATGAGTTCCTGCTTAGATTTAGATTAGGCGGGACAGACAAACTCTTGGAACGTCTTAAAGGCCCATTCTCTGAAGTGTTTTGAGTAGGATCGGACGACACAAGGCCACGATACGGTGAAAGAGATGGACTGCGGCGTCTTCCCATTGGGCGGTCCGGGGCAGCAGTTTGCTTCCGGACGCCAGGTTTTGTATCCTTCTCCTGGGATAAGCTGCCGGATTCTGAAGGGTTGTTGTTGGAGGAGGCCCCTGGTTTTGGATTGTTGCCATTGGGAAACTGGTTTGGGTAAATAAAAATTGAGACGTCTGGTGAGGGTTGGGAAGGACGGCACAAACGTAGGCTGGTCGGGCTGGCGTGCGACAGAGCTCTGTGTCGATCTAATGCGTTTCAGTTCTTCAGTTAGTCTGCTAATAATGATCCCTTCTTTCTCTTGAAGCTGCGACTCCAGTCCCTCTTTTTTCTTAGAAGCTCACTGGTGACGGTTGGACTGCTGTCAGTCTGGCTTACCCGCAGGTCAGACTTTGCGTCCTTGTAACTTGTGCTTTGTACTGATGGCTGATTGCTCTCTGGAGGTATTTTTCTTCCCGCTGTGTGAACACACAAAAAATCTGCATTTTTATTCCTGACATTTCGGTGTTGGTACAATTAAAAATAGCAGCTTCTGAATTATTTTAAATGCTAACCTCGCAATGACAAACATTCTCTATTTAGAGCTTTTCAATTGGTCCTTTTTGGTCTTATTTTTGCCTGACTGCTCGTTGGAAAACAGAGACAGATAATTTTTCAAGAGCAACGATTAATTGCTGGATCAAATAAATAATCGCTCAACTAATATAATAAAAATAGTGATTATAAGCTTCCTACATCATTCATAATGATAAGTGGATGATTACATCTCTGCACATGCCACAACTACTGTTCTTTTATGAAATCAAATAAAAAGCAACGGTGCATCAACCTTTTGACAAAGGCAAATGTTTTATCAACAAAGTACAGAATTTCCCGAAAGATGCCAAAACACGATATATACATAACATATACAATAATATATATAATTCATTTAAATTATTTGGCTGAAGATGCTGGCGGCGATTTTGTATCTGCAGGTAAAAGGAAAAAGGTTTCTGACTTACCACAGTAGGAATATATTTTATTCCTAAAAAAACAGAGGAGGAAGACGAATCCAAACCCCGCAACAGCAACAGCAACAACAGCAACAGCAACGAAGGACCAAACTGTGGAGGACTTCGTGTCTTTAGCTGAAATGACAGTTTTTACCCACATGTTATATACTTAATAATAATTTATTAATGACTTGTTGCAATTAAAAAAATGCAGTCTAGAAGCGCACCAGACCTTCTGTAAAGTAAATCTGTGCATCTCTGGAGTAGCTTGTGTGAGGCTGGTGAACTCTGCAGGTGACCCTGAATAACACAGAAGATAAAAGAATTGAGTTGGGAATTTGAGAATTGCGTGGCTTCAGTTCACAGATGTAGAGTATTCTCCTGGAAGAGATGACACTGATGTTGTTTCATAACATTTAAATCATGGAAACTCTTGTAACACCTGAAAACATTACCTCCATGGTGGAGATAAGAAGAAGATGTGACTGCTTCCCAGTGGAGCCAGATAAACATCTCCTGTTAGAAGGTTTGAGAATGAAACTTAAAATGAACCTGTCGCTCTCAGTCGGCACTGTCACTCTCCCTGTGAAGGTGAAACATCCGCTGGAATCTGGACGTCGCTTTGGGTCTTCAGCATCGATGACCTTTTCTTGATGGTCAAGAAGAAACGTCATGTGAAGCTGCGGCAGCGAGCTGTTCACCTCACACTGCAGAGTCTCTACATCACCGGAACAACTGAGAGCTTTGGCTCAGTGGCAGCACCTGTAAACGTCCAATATTTCTGTTAAGAAACTTTTCTTTTATATTTATCATAAATAGAGATCTCCAGTATTTCACAAAGGTATATAAAAGATTTTATGACAGATAAATTCGACTGGACGTACACACAATGAGCTCCAGTGTTGTGACGACCTTCCGATGCCTCCCATGGAAAATACTGCATTCGTGCTTTCCTGCATCCGAGGGCCGCACGTTTGAAATCCTCAAGGAGATGTTTCCGTCTTTCACTTCGTTCAGGAAGAGACTGGTCCTGAACTTGAAGTCCAGATTCTTCATCTCGAAGGTCTCAAAGTGGTTCCGGTACAGAAAGGTGATGTTTTTTGGGACCAGACCCTCCTTGGACCACTCCACCGTTGGGACGTCTCCCTGGGTGGCATTGATTTGACACGGCAGAACAACCGCCTCGCCAGCAGAGGCCTGAATCTTCTGCACCCTGTCATCAGAGGTTTCCCCTGAGACTAAAAAGACACATAGAAAATGGCACACTCACATTTTATTTAACTTTTCATTATTGTTAAGTCCCATGAAAATAACCTAAACTGTTTAAATGAATCCTATCAACAAGAATAATTTGTGTAAACCTGATGCATAATATTCCTCTGTACCATAGAGCTCTATTGATATCTGAAAACTACTGCGACGTAGTTTACTTTGCTGCTGTGAGTAAACAGTGTCCGACCAAACGCAACTTCCTCTTGTCTGAGTAACATTTGCTAAAAACTACAATGCCAAGATGTTCTGGGTAAAAAAGACAGAAATCCAGTGGAGCATTCAGATTAAACCGTCACACACACCTGAACAACTGGACAGCAGAGCAGCGACCAGGACAAGACGAGCGTTCATGGCAGAAACAGACGTGTTACCGATGTTTTGAAGAAGGAAGAATAAAAGAGAGAGGTTCGAAAACGGGTTTCACTTGTTCAAGCCCACATGATACTTCCACCTCAATGACATGTTCAGTCTTGCTGGGAAATAAGCAAACTGATCAAAACATACTAATACACAGTTACAACACCTGGAAACTTTACAAAGATTTACATAGAAGAACTGTAATGTAGACCTGCAATAAGGAAACTAAACAACTACTAGAA